>NC_139080.1:35192539-35226424 GCF_965140915.1 Aythya marila | reverse complement strand
GAAAGAGAGAAAGAGAGAAAGAAAGAGAGAAAGAAAGAGAGAAAGAGAGAAAGAGAGAAAGAGAGAAAGAGAGAAAGAGAGAAAGAGAGAAAGAGAGAAAGAAAGAAAGAAAGAAAGAAAGAAAGAAAGAAAGAAAGAAAGAAAGAAAGAAAGAAAGAAAGAAAGAAAGAAAAATAGAGAAAAAAGAGAGAAAGAGAGAAAAAAAAAGAGAGAAAGAGAGAAAAAAAAAAGAGAGAGAGAGAAAGAAAGAAAGCTCAAATGATATGCCCTTAGTATACGGAAGGTGAAAATCACAGAAACAGAGAGTAATATGTGAATCATAGTAAAAACTGTTCAGCAAATGCACTGGCAGCAGAAATGATGGCAAAGCCTTTATGTTTTCTGATAATGCAGCTCTTTGAAACACTGTGGGCACACTCTCTCTCTCTGCATCATGTCACCCAGGACATGGAATGGGACGGGGCCTCTGTGCTTCTCAGTTCGTAGATGTGCCATACAATACAACAAACCAGCTATATAAAAGCATACTGAATGAGGCTCTGTGCCTGCAAGGGAAATTTAATTGGATTTCTTTATAGGTTGCAACAATCCAATGAAAAATTATGTAAGAATAACATGATTCAATTTCAGCATGCACTTGAATAATAATATTTTTTTAATAGAATAAAAAAAAAGAGAATTCTTCATGGACATAGGAAAAAAAAGGGGGGGGAGGTGGTGCGGGAAATGGGGGTAAAGATGAAAACAACCTAAGACGGAAGTTTTCAACCCAAATAGGCTGCAAAGTCCAACTTTATTCACAGTAGTATGGATATTGTGTGTGTCATTGTCCCAACTTAGGATATAAAAGCACAAATTATAAGCCATTTAATGTGAATATATAGGCTTTCATGGCTCTGGCTTTGACATTTTGGAAGAATAATGGTGTCTTTCATTCTGTCCCCATACTCTGAATCAAAGTGACTGAGAAAAGAAAAGAAAATATTGCTTCATGCAGCTATCAGATCCACCTCAATGAATAATGATGAGTTCAAGCATTACAGGTTTGAGTTGCTTGGGTGTAACTTAAACATTTCTGTGCCTTTCTTCATATTTTACATATATTTTCACATTAGGTAGCAGCCACATAAAACCATATATTATTTGGATTTTTTAAGGATACATAAGGTGCAAGTGTGCATTTGTATGTGTTTGTGTATATAGCATATATACCTGTAGATACATGCTGTATACCTGTAGATATATAGCATATATGCCTATCAGTCAAACTTAAATACTTGGTGAGAAGTGGCACCTAACTTGAATACAGCCTGTTGATTTCTGTTACAGTCAGATACAGCAAATTATATACCCTTTGTTAACTTCAAATAAACTTGTAGGGATAGCTTTTATTGTGTTTAATGTGAAAATGAAGAATATAACTCAAAAAATAATCTGTGTTACTTTATTTCACAGTAAGTCTAACCTATTTATGATCTTAGTTATTAGTGCAACACAAAGTTTCAGACTGGGGACGTAAAAGTACTTTGTATAATTTTCAGGGATTTTAAAATAAAAAGTAAGGGACAAATGAGTCTTAAGGCTCAAAAGAGCAAAGGGGAGTCTGAAACTGTAGAATAAACATGTTAGCTTTATACTTCTGCCAAAATTATCAGCAATCAAAACAAGATCAATATTGATATTAAAGATTTATCATTACTTTTAAAAAAGAACACTGTATTTCATACTCAACTGGGCTCTTGTTTTAGAAATTATGGTTTGAAAGGTAATGATACTAAAATAAAATGTTATATACCAAGCACATAATTTACCAGCAAAGGGTAAATTTCATGACCAAGTACCTAACAGGGACTTGCAAAATACACAGCCTAGTCAGTATTACAGCAGAGGTCTATCTGTGCTATAGCTAACCTCTTATTTATGGGATTTTTAAATTTCTTCTAAGTTTTCTTTAACTATATCACAAGAGGCATATCATATAAGCCAGAAGTTCATAGTATTTGGCCTGCTTTGGATTGGTGCCAGGATGGTTTGTTGTCCTGAATTAGTTGATACTTGAATGAAGGTTTCCTTCGACAGCATGACCCCACCTTCTCAGGTACAAAGGCTGTCATAGGTTTGACAAATTCCTCCAGCAATTTTTGATGGCTAACCAGACGATTCAGGCCCTAAGGTGCCTTATGTTTTTCCCATAAAAATAACTTTTTCTCCTTCTAATGCTCAATGTTCTGCCCCTTTGCTTTGGAGAAACTATATGAAAATTAATTCTCCTAAAAGAGTTTAAGTTTCAGAAAAAAAAACAAATCAGAGTTACAGGCAAAGTGGGTTAAATGAGCCCAGGCACCATCCAAGCAGCTGAAAAGCTTTCAGGCTGGTAGCTCAGCTGCTGAAAGCACCATATAACTGCTACGGGTTATTTTGCATTTGTCATTAAGCAGGTCCTTGAAAATAAAAATGAAAAATAACTAAACTAAACTAATTAAAATACAGAATCACAGAATCACAGAATTTCTAGGTTGGAAGAGACCTCAAGGTCATCGAGTCCAACCTCCAACCTAACGCTAACAGCCCTCCACTAAACCATATCCCTAAGCTCTACATCTAAACGTCTTTTGAAGACTTCCAAGGATGGTGACTCCACCACTTCCCTGGGCAGCCTGTTCCAATGCCTCACAACCCTTTCAGTGAAGAAGTTCTTCCTAACATCTAGCCTAAAACTCCCCTGGCTCAACTTAAACCCATTCCCCCTCGTCCTGTCACCAGGCACGTGGGAGAACAGGCCAACCCCCACCTCGCTACAGCCTCCCTTGAGGTACCTAAAAAGAGCGATAAGGTCGCCCCTGAGCCTCCTCTTCTCCAGGCTGAACAAGCCCAGCTCCCTCAGCCGCTCCTCGTAGGACTTGTTCTCCAGGCCCCTCACCAGCTTCGTCGCCCTTCTCTGCACCCGCTCAAGCACCTCGATGTCCTTCTTGTAGCGAGGGGCCCAAAACTGAACACAGTACTCGAGGTGCGGCCTCACCAGAGCTGAGTACAGGGGGACGATCACCTCCCTAGCCCTGCTGGTCACGCTGTTCCTAATACAAGCCAGGATGCCGTTGGCCTTCTTGGCCACCTGAGCACACTGCTGGCTCATATTCAGCCGACTGTCCACCATCACTCCCAGGTCCTTCTCTGCCTGGCAGCTTTCCAACCATTCCTCTCCCAGCCTGTAGCTCTGCTTGGGGTTATTGCGCCCCAGGTGCAGGACCCGGCACTTGGCCTTGTTAAACTTCATGCAGTTGACCTCAGCCCATCGGTCCAGCCTATCCAGATCCTCCTGCAGAGCTTTCCTACCCTCAAGCAGATCGACACACGCACCTAACTTGGTGTCATCTGCGAACTTACTGAGGGTGCACTCGATGCCCTCGTCCAGATCATCGATGAAGATATTAAAGAGGACCGGCCCCAGCACCGAGCCCTGGGGGACGCCACTAGTGACTGGCCTCCAACTGGACTTGGCTCCATTCACCACGACTCTTTGGGCCCGGCTATCCAGCCAGTTTCTAACCCAACGAAGCGTGCGCCAGTCCAAGCCAAGAGCAGCCAGTTTCTTGAGGAGAATGCTGTGGGAGACGGTGTCAAAAGCCTTGCTGAAGTCAAGGTAGACCACATCCACAGCCTTTCCCTCATCCACCCAGCGCGTCACTCTGTCATAGAAGGAGATCAGGTTCGTCAGGCATGACCTGCCTTTCATAAAGCCATGCTGACTGGGCCTGATCGCCTGCTTCCCCTTCAAGTGCTGCATGATGACTCTCAGGAGGATCTGCTCCATGAGCTTTCCTGGCACTGAGGTCAAACTGACAGGCCTGTAGTTTCCTGGGTCAGCCCTCCGGCCCTTCTTGTAGATGGGCGTCACGTTTGCTAGCCGCCAGTCGATTGGGACCTCCCCCGATAGCCAGGACTGTTGATAAATGATGGACAGCGGCTTGGCCAGCTCCTCTGCCAGTTCCCTCAGTACCCTTGGGTGGATCCCATCTGGCCCCATCGACTTGTGCACATCTAAGTGCCGTAGTAGGTCACCAACCAGTTCTTCATGGATAATGAGGGCCACATCCTGCTCCCCATCCCCTTCCACCAGCTCAGGGTACTGAGTATCCAGAGAACAACCGGTATTGCCGCTAAAGACTGAGGCAAAGAAGGCATTGAGCACCTCCGCCTTTTCCTCATCTCTTGTAACTAAGTTTCCCCCCGCATCCAGTAAAGGATGGAGATTCTCCTTAGTCCTCCTTTTTGTGTTGATGTATTTATAGAAACGTTTTTTGTTATCTTTAACGGCAGTAGCCAGATTGAGCTCCGGATGAGCTTTGGCCTTCCTAATTTTGTCCCTGCACAGCCTCGCTACTTCTTTAAAGTCCTCCTTAGTGGCCTGCCCACTTTTCCAAAGCTTATAAACCCTCTTTTTCCTCCTAAGATCAAGCCACAATTCTCTGTTGAGCCAGGCCGGTCTTCTTCCCCGCCAGCTCGTCTTTGGGCACGTGGGAACAGACCGTTCCTGCGCCATTAAGACTTCCCTCTTGAAGAGCGCCCAGCCTTCCTGGACCCCTCTGCCCTTCAGAACCGCCTCCCAAGGGACTCCACCAACCAGTGTCCTGAGCAGCTCAAAGTCAGCCCTCCGAAAGTCCAATACAGCGGTTTTACTGGTCCCCTTCCTGGCCTCGCCAAGAATAGTGAACTCCACCATTGCGTGGTCACTCTGCCCTAGACAGCTCCCGACGATCACGTCCTCCACCAGTCCTTCTCTGTTTGTGAAGAGAAGGTCTAGCGGGGCACCTCCCCTGGTAGGCTCACTAACCAGCTGTGTCAGGAAGCTATCTTCCACGCTCTCCAGAAACCTCCTAGACTGCTTTCTCAGGGCTGTGTTGTGCTTCCAGGATATGTCAGGGAAGTTGAAGTCCCCCACGAGTACAAGAGCTGATGATTTTGCAACCTCTGTCAGCTGCCTGTAGAATTCCTCATCCGTCTCCTCATCCTGGTTCGGCGGTCTATAGCAGACCCCGACCAGGACACTAGCCTTGTTGTCCCTGCCGATCCTAACCCAAAGGGACTCGACCTTGTCATTCCCAACCTCGAGTTCTACAGCCTCGAAAGACTCTCTAATATAGAGAGCCACACCACCACCCCTTCTATGCTGCCTGTCCCTTCTATAGAGCTTATAGCCAGGCATTGCAGCACTCCAGTCATGAGACTGGTCCCACCACGTCTCCGTGATGGCAACCAAGTCGTAGCCTGCCTGCCGCACGATGGCTTCCAGCTCCTCCTGTTTGTTACCCATGCTGCGTGCATTGGTGTAGATGCACTTCAGCTGGGCCATTGCCTTATCCTCCGGCCTTGCCATTGTTCCCCCTGGCACAGCCCCAACAATGCTAGCCTCAGCCCCATCCCCCTTCCTACCTAGTTTAAAGCCCTCTCAATGAGCCCTGCCAGTTCCTGGCCCAGGATCCTTTTTCCCCTAAAAGATAGGGACCCGTCTGCGGCCATCAGGCCAGGTGCTGAGTAAAGTGCCCCATGATCAAAAAACCCAAGATTTCTGCGTTGGCACCAGCCCCGGAGCCATGTGTTTAACAGGTGGGCTTTCCGTGTCCTCTCTGAACTCCTCCCTGCCACCATAGGGATGGACGAAAACACCACCTGATGGACGAAAACACCACCTGATGGACGAAAACACCACCTGATACAATACAATACAATACGATACAATAAAAATGTTAAATTAAATTAAATTAAAAACAAGGAGGTCCATTGTTGCAAATTCCTGCTGTGATAAGGTGAATTTCTTGTTTTGGGGGAAAACTAACCTGAGTCCAATATAGACTTCTGAAGGGGCTCAGGCTGTTTCATCAAAGAAAATAATTGACACATTGATGTGTAGAGGAAAGGGGGTTAAGGGAAGTATGAGGAGAGATTATTTTGAAGATCTGGCAAGAGAAGGAAATGGCTATGCATGGATAAAAAGGATGGAGGAAAGAGGCTAAAGGAAAGGATGTTGATTAATGCAAAGTGGGAATAACAGGACCACTGTGATAAATGACATGGGAAAGGATAGGTGCTGGGGACTTAGAGTCTAGAGCAACTGCTGTTGCAGGGGTCTAGACAGGATGGAGGAAAAAGGAGAAATAGAAGTCTGCAAGAGCCATAAGACCTTTGCCTTCTGTTTCCTGCCTCATCTGAATTAAGGAGCCTCTTCACACATAGACTGCTCCTGGGAAGCACTGATCATCTAGGAAAAATATAATATTGCAGCAATTTTAATAGCAATGCCAACTTGAGACGTTCCTGGTATTTCCTGCCACTGGTCATTTTCCTGACATTTTTACCCGGTGTTTTGTGGACCCTATTCTATAATATATCATGAGGCTGTCACAGAACTTAAAAGATGCTTGCAAAGCAAAGGCTTATTCTTAAGCTGGATCTACTCATTGATTTTTTCTTACTGTAAAATGCAGGGACAAAATTAGGAAGGCCAAAGCTCATCTGGAGCTCAATCTGGCTACGGCCGTTAAAGATAACAAAAACGTTTTTATAAATACATCAACACAAAAAGGAGGACTAAGGAGAATCTCCATCCTTTACTGGATGCGGGGGGAAACTTAGTTACAAGAGATGAGGAAAAGGCGGAGGTGCTTAATGCCTTCTTTACCTCAGTCTTTAGCGGCAATACCGGTTGTTCTCTGGGTACTCAGTACCCTGAGCTGGTGGAAGGGGATGGGGAGCAGGATGTGGCCCTCACTATACATGAAGAACTGGTTGGTGACCTGGTAGGCACTTGGATGTGCACAAGTCGATGGGGCCGGATGGGATCCACCCAAGGGTACTGAGAGAACTGGCAGAGGAGCTGGCCAAGCCACTATCCATCATTTATCAACAGTCCTGGCGATCGGGGGAGGTCCCAGTTGACTGGCGGCTAGCAAACGTGACGCCCATCTACAAGAAGGGCCGGAGGGCAGACCCAGGAAACTACAGGCCTGTCAGTTTGACCTCAGTGCCAGGGAAGCTCATGGAGCAGATCCTCCTGAGAGTCATCACGCAGCACTTGCAGGGGAAGCAGGCGATCAGGCCCAGTCAGCATGGGTTTATGAAAGGCAGATCCTGCTTGACAAACCTGATCTCCTTCTGTGACAAAGTGACGCGCTGGGTGGATGAGGGAAAGGCTGTGGATGTGGTCTACCTTGACTTCAGCAAGGCTTTTGACACCGTCTCCCACAGCATTCTCCTCAAGAAACTGGCTGCTCTTGACTTGGACTGGCGCACGCTTCGTTGGGTTAGAAACTGGCTGGATAGCCGGGCCCAAAGAGTAGTGGTAAATGGAGTCAAGTCCAGTTGGAGGCCAGTCACTAGTGGCGTTCCCCAGGGCTCGGTGCTGGGGCCAGTCCTCTTTAATATCTTCATCGATGATCTGGACGAGGGCATTGAGTGCACCCTCAGTAAGTTTGCAGATGACACCATCCTATGCGCGTGTGTCGCTCTGTTTGAGGGTAGGAAGGCTCTGCACGAGGATCTGGATAGGCTGCACCGATGGGCTGAGGTCAACTGCATGAAGTTCAACAAGGCCAAGTGCCGGGTCCTCCACCTGGGGTGCAATAACCCCAAGCAGAGCTACAGGCTGGGAGATGAGTGGTTGGAGAGCTGCCAGGCAGAGAAGGACCTGGGAGTGATGGTTGATAGTCAGCTGAATATGAGCCAGCAGTGTGCTCAGGTGGCCAAGAAGGCCAACAGCATCCTGGCTTGCATAAGAAACAGTGTGTCCAGCAGGGCTAGGGAGGTGATCATCCCCCTGTACTCAGCTCTGGTGAGGCCGCACCTCAAGTACTGTGTTCAGTTTTGGGTCCCTTGCTACAAGAAGGACATGGAGGTGCTTGAGCAGGTCCAGAGAAGGGCAACGAAGCTGGTGAGGGGCCTGGAGAGCAAGTCCTACGAGGAGCGGCTGAGGGAGCTGGGCTTGTTCAGCCTGGAGAAAAGGAGGCTCAGGGGCGACCTTATTGCTCTCTACAGGTACCTTAAAGGAGGCTGTAGCGAGGTGGCGGTTGGTTTGTTCTCCCACGTGCCTGGGGACAGGACGAGGGGGAATGGGCTAAAGTTGCGCCAGGGGAGTTTTAGGTTGGATATTAGGAAGAACTTCTATACCAAAAGGGTTGTTAGACATTGGAACAGGCTGCCCAGTGAAGTGGTGGAGTCACCATCCCTGGAGGTCTTTAAAAGATGTTTAGATGTAGAGCTTAGGGATATGGTTTAGTGGGGACTGTTAGTGTTAGGTCAGAGGTTGGACTCGATGACCTTGAGGTCTCTTCCAACCTAGAAATTCTGTGATTCTGTGATTCTGTGATTCTGTAAAATGATGTCCTTGGTCCCTCTCTGATAATATCCTGTCCCTCATGCATAGGAAGAGCTGCAAAGGAAGTATGTATCACATGCACAGGTACCAGACTGAGGCCAAGAACTGAGAGCAGATGTATTTCACACATATCAGAATCTCTCAGCCTTTCTAGATAGAAAGCAGTGAGAGGAGGACACACACCAGCATGTATAAAGCATTTCACAGTTCTCTAAGATGTTCCCTGACAGCATTCCCATCCACACAAGAAATTCAGAAAAGTATGGGAAAGCCTTTTCACAACTCTCTGAATGCCCTTGTTTTATGTAAAACATATTTCTTTCAACTGTTTTAAAATTAATGGCATTCTTGAATTCCCCTTGCATTTGACATGTTGTATTGTACATGGTGTTTGTTTAGGTCTGGCCGTGCCATGCGAGGGAGTACAGGTGGGAGAGCAGTGAGTGGATCAGGGACTCTTCCAGTTTATCACCAAGTGAACTGTCCAAGCCATGAGCAAACAGTTTCTCCAGGAGAATACTGAAGAAAACAGTGTCAAATGTTTTACTAAAATGCAGGTAAAAAGCATCCACAACAACGGAATTTTAAATACTGTAGTATTTTAAATACTATATAATTTCTTATTACACGCATCTTCATATTTTTGATAAAATATTTGCCTATCTGGAAAAGTAATCTAGAAGGTTTTTCCTATTTTATTAGTTTACTAGTAAAATAATAAATTTTAACTTCTTAAAATTTATTAAAATTAAAGTAAAAGAAGGTAAAGAACAACTGTCCTTTAAACATTTACATCACCCCACAGATATGAATTAAACTTTTGCCACAAAAATTCATAAGTCAACATTGGTTATGAATTTCAGAGCCTTCTAGCTTTTAAATCTATGATCATTTGTTTTTTATTTCTTACTGCTTTTTATTTAGAAAATGATGGACAAATTCAAGTTCTTTCCTGATCTAATTCTGTCGTCAGGAACATTTATCTGCAAGCAGGGATCTCTGATGATATTAACATCCATCTGCCCCAACCTTCCATCCACAGTATCACTCTCAAAGTTGCTGTTTGTTACAAAGCACACGTTATCCTATTAATGTCAAAGAATAATTCACTTACGCCCTTTCCCTCTGCAAGGAATGTAGAATACAGGTTTCCATTTGTCTTTGTTTGGCATGGCAGCCACAATCTGATTGGAGGGTAGATGTGTAGGTTGATAATATAATTGTTTTCTGTATAAATACTGTCATGAAAGCAAAGCGTGCAAGAGCAATAGTCTATGTCTGATGATTGGACAGATCTAACTTGTACAAATAGAGCATTTAGTAAGTAATTACACTTGAGAAAGATTTCTTCAACATCAACTTAAAAACAGACTCCTTCTATTGAATCTGCACTCATCTTTGTGTTATTTTGATAGCATAGACCTTGTTACGCTAGTTAGTATTGCACCGATATTTCCAGCATAACTAATATTCATTCTTTAGATGTTTAACTATAAGAGATGTTAATTCAAAGGAAGTTCAAACTGGATGGACAAATTAAAAAATAAAATAAAATAAAATAAAATAAATAAATAAAATAAAATAAAATAAAATAAAATAAAATAAAATAAAATAAAATAAAATAAAATAAAATAAAATAAAATAAAATAAAATAAAATAAAATAAAATAAAAGTTCTTTGATGATGCTTGCAATACATTTAGTAGCAGAAACAAACAGCACAGCCTTACAGTTACCTGTTTGTGTACTTGAACTGTCCTATGTCATGAGATATAATTTTGAAGATATAGATCGTTCCTCTGTATTTAGAAATCCAGAGCACAAAACATTCACCTAGCAGCCATTTCTTTTTCTTTGTCAAAATATTAGTGAAGCTGGTTTCATGTTAGGCAAATATACTTCACCCAACACGTACTTTAGCCAGAACTGGTGATTAAAGATTAATGGAACAGTTCAGCTTTTTTTCTTTTCTGTCAACACAGAAGTCTTCCTTGGGCAACTGCTTTAGCTTTCTTGACACCTTTCCTTTTTGCTTCAACAGCAGAGGAAAAGAAATAGAATTAGAGTAGGTTGGGAGAGAAATGCTGAAATTTTTCAGCCCTTCAATCTCAGCAGCTCCACAGAATAAAAATATCAGGGGTGGGAGTGGGAAGCTCTGATGGACCATCAGCATCTGCTGGAGATGGAAATGTGCACCCAATCAGAGGTCAGATCATGCTCCCTGGCTGGGATATTTTGGGAAAACTGAAAAGATATTTAGCAGTTCCACATCAATCTTTGCTCAGTATTCAAGCTGGGGAAAGCTGAACCAAAGCGAACAGGCAAGCCTGTGACTCCAAATGGAAAGCTAGTAGACACAAAGGTCTTGAGCATTACAGTAAGAATGTCCATTACTAGTAGCACTGATTACAGTTCAACAAACCCTGAGATAGATGGAACACCTTGTAAAATGTATTCACATTAGAATGGAGGCTACAATATAAAGATAATTCGAGCAGTGTTAAATTGTTTCTGAGGCCAACTGACCACAAACTTAACACTGAACTCTCCTAACATACAGGATAGAGTGACTCAGTTTGTGCTAGCTCCTGACACCTCTCTGGTAACCTCCAGAGAGAGAAATGCTTACCATGGACCAGGGACCACTCACTGTCTCAGTTTATCAGAAAGGGACCAATGTTCCAATGCATAGAAGTGTTTCCTGACACTGTTAAATCAACTAATGAAGATTTGCTAATAAAATCCATGCCTCAAGGATAGATAAGTCCCTATGTCTTAAAACTTTCTGTTTGAATGACTGAAATACTGATGTTGTCTGCTATATAATCTACTTGGCAGTAGGTTGTTTTTCCTTACCCTTGAACAGGTCAACATAGTCTAGGGAAACTTCTCCCACCCAATTTGCAACAATGCTCCAAAAAAAAAGCAACATAGGAGAAATATCTGAATTCACAGAACACAGTTTCACAGTGTGGGATGAGCTAATCTACCATTTTGGTGTTGAGAAAGGAGAAGATAATGCTCTCCCTCTGCCTTTTTCATTAACAACCTCACACTGCAGCTGTGCACCTTCAGAGAATCACAGAATCACAGAATTTCTAGGTTGGAAGAGACCTCAAGATCATCGAGTCCAACCTCTGACCTAACACTAACAGTCCCCACTAAACCATATCCCTAAGCTCTACATCTAAACGTCTTTTAAAGACCTCCAGGGATGGTGACTCCACCACTTCACTGGGCAGCCTGTTCCAATGTCTAACAACCCTTTCGGTAAAGAAGTTCTTCCTAATATCCAACCTGAAACACCCCTGGCACAACTTAAACCCATTCCCCCTCGTCCTGTCCCCAGGCACATGGGAGAACAAACCAACCGCCACCTCGCTACAGCCTCCTTTAAGGTACCTGTAGAGAGCGATAAGGTCACCCCTGAGCCTCCTCTTCTCCAGGCTGAACAAGCCCAGCTCCCTCAGCCGCTCCTCGTAGGACTTGCTCTCCAGGCCCCTCACCAGCTTCGTTGCCCTTCTCTGGACCTTGCGTCAGCTCATTCATCCATGCCTCTGTGCAAGCCAGTACCAGCCATGAGTTTGGAAGATGAGCAGAAGAGGAAATAAAGAAGACCTCCTTTGTCAACGGTTTTAAGCTGCTGTCTTGCATGACCATTTTGATACATTGATATATCTTGTACTTTCTTCACTAAAAGCATCCATAAATACATCTTTTGGGGGGAAAATATGAAATAAGTAATGGACTGAGAAAATATGTCACACATTAAATATCACAGAGTGCCTTGGGTTGGAAGGGACCTTAGAGATCATCTTGCTCCTTAATGAGGCAACATAGTACAGGTGATTTCAGACTATAAGTTATCCACGTATTAACCAGACAGTGATTCTAACTTTACTGTTTGCTCACCACAATAGATGAAACTCAACTCTGTTGTGTAAAGTACTTCTGTGAAACATAAGGAAGAGAACAGTTATCAGAACTATTGGGAATCATCACAAGCTTTTATTCTGGTGGATGTAACTGAGAAAGAGATATTTCACAATGCAATCAGCTCAAGCTGCATCAGCTAGGTCAGCTAATTATTTAAGAATAAACAGGCAGAAAGAAACCTGAATCAAATGCCTTACTAACAAAAAGGACTAGATCCTTGGCTAATTTTGGTAATCACAGATCCACATGAATCAGTAAAGACATCCCAAATAATACTAACAAAACTATTTAAATCTAGGAAGTTCTTGCTGATGAGGCTGACTTTCTTGCTTCTCAGTTCAATCTTTGTGCCGTGTTATCATCATTCACAGGACAAAAGTGTTTTGTTTTGTTTCGTTTTAATTTCTGGCTTGTTGTACTCTGATTCGTCATACTTTCACAGCATAGGTCTGGAATCTGTTAATAGAGAAATGTTTATCATCTCAAAACTGATTTACATGGAAAAGATCCTGAAAACTGTAGAGTTAATAGGACTTAGGGAAAAGGACTCTGAACAGCTTGCAGAAGCCAAATGACCAGAAACTGGGCTTTTCTGAAGCAAATTGTGTGACCTAGGTACTCAATTTCCATTAAACTCCTGCGAGATTTTATCTTTGAAGGCTGTTTTCCTTAAGAAGACTCCATTGCCCTGGTCTCTGAAGTTTTCAGCAGGAGCTAGTGGTTGCTGACTGCTTTTAGAAATAGCTCTGTCTGCCACCTCAGCCTCTTCTTAGAGAAATCTGAGTTGATTTCTTGACAGCTATTGTTAATGATCCTAAAATTCTATGATAAATGAGGTAACTGTTTCATAAACTGTTCTACTGGAAACATCTTACAGGGTTTTACTTGACTAATTTGTTATAGTTTATTTCTGGAATGTAAAGAAGGTGCTGTTGTGCTCTGGTCTCCCTAGTTTGTGCTCTGGTCTCCCTAGTTCTCATGTAGGCTGTTTTAAGCATCCACCATAAATGTTCACAGTAGTGAGGAAGAGCTTTAGAACCTCCTGAACCCAATAGACTATGTGTGTTACTCTGAGCAGAGGGATAATAACCTCCTCTGTGCTTGGTAAATCTCTGTTGGACTCCAGGAGATAACATCATCGACAAGTGGTCTTTCCAGACTTTAACACAAATCTCATACATTGTCACATGAATAGTTATTTACTTAAGTCAATCCTGTACCCTCAGATTTCCATTCAGAATTGTAATGGCAAAATAATAATAATAACAACAATAACTTTTGTAATTCTTGTTATAAATTTGATTCATCCTCTGCTTAAGCTCAAACCCTTCTAACCCTTCAAACCCTTCAAAACAAACTTCTAAGTGATTCCCTACAAGCAAATCCATCACCCTCTGAACACAACTTTTTAAAGGTGCAGAACATTCCAGCTGCTGACACATTTTAAAACAGATACATTTTCTTTAATGAGAAACACCCTGAGTATCCAGCAGAAAACAAAATCCTTTGCTATTTTCTTAGCTTTCTTGATGGCAAGATAATTGCAAGAGAGAGCATGATCTTTGCAGCAGCTGTGATTATTGGAAACACTATAGGAAGCAAACACATATATATAAGTTTGTTTTAATGTACTGGAATAACAGAACAAAATGTGTGTGATCCAGCCAAGTCAGGTCCTTATAGGCTGTCCAACACTAATGTGTAAGGGCCAGACAGTCCTCAGTGGCTCACTACAGTAAGAGCGTGACCAATAGATGGAAGGTGCTCCAAGACAGATCATGTCTGTAGCTGACAATCCCTCCCAGGGCATCGCATGGCAGGGAGATTTTCATGCCACCATGAATCATGGAGAGTAGCAATGGACTTCTTCTGTTTGTGTCCTTTAACCTCAGTGTGAAAGGCAGATGGAGAGCACACCTCCTCCTCTTCAGCTTCTGGCTAAGGTGTCCCCTCATGGGATGGCTGGCAAGGGACAGTTGTTGCTGCCTCCACAGGTGCAAGAGCTCTCACAATAGCAATTCATTGCCAATACTTGATGTGCTGCTGATGCTGTGGGACATGGGATTGTATAACTGCATATTATGTGTATCTCCTCTTCAACAGAAAGAGACAAACAGGGAACTGTCCTCTCTTCAAGCTGCTGAAAAAGATAGAACAGAAAACAGGTTGATTTGTAATGAAGCCCTAAGTTCCTGGGTACCAAACATACTTACATGGCAGACACAAAGTTGAATCTTTGCTGTTTAAATCTCCTAGGCTATAACTAGGCTCTAAATTGCAACTCAGAATTTGTTTATACTCGGTGTGTGAGTTGGTTTTGGTTAATTACTTGCATCTTTTTTTTTTTTTTAAACAACCTTTTTAATGAATATCATTTTGGTGTTTTACGGATTTTTGTTCAGGCACTAATGTGCTCTTGTTTTCCTTGAAGAGTAAAGGTAGCTACACAAAGTGTATTCTCAGAATCCAATTCAGGATTTCAAAAGCTGTTTTGTACTGTTAGAATAAAGATGGAGAAGTAAGAATTAATATCAGTGATAATTGCAATCAGAGACCTTTCACTTTCCTCTAACTCTCTTCCAACTTACAAGCTAGAGAAATCTTCACTACTGAACACCTTTGCCACCATACAGAATCAGCCTCTGTTTGTGCTTTTGTATACCAACATTCAGTGACTCCTGTAAGGAAAGTTGGAAAATGGCAAGTAAACCTCATAAGTCCCCAACACATGACCCATTTGCAGTTTCACAAACCCAAATAGAATTAATGTGCATTGTGGAGCCATAGTCCCTGGAAAACATCAACACTCTGACAGTTTCTTCCAGTCAGCCGTTCTAAACATAACAGTTTCTTCCAGTCATCTAATCAGAAATTAAGTGTCTACAAACCAGAGCACAGAATCTCTTAATCTCATTTAGCACAGCAATTGTACGTCAGGACATCAGTATTTAGGCTAATATTGTCCTGTGATTTTTTCTAATCTATCCATTTCAAAATGATGACCTAGAATAGGATAATAATAATATTTTTGGCAGTTACTGTCAGTGGATGATCATTGCTAGTTGGCATTTCATTCTTTTGTATTACCACAGCAGAAAGTTCTTGTCTGTATCTGTCTATATCAAAATGTTACAAGCAAGTTGTTTTCTGTTAAGTTAGGCATTCTTCTTTGCTATCATGAACACTGTATTTTAGCAAAACAGTAAATATTCTTAATGATGTTTATATGTACAGATACAGTACAGGGAACTGTCTTGAAAACAAACATTAATTTAAAAGTAATGTAGTGCTTAGATTCTGTCAAAACTGTTTGATGGACTTTCATTCTTCAGCTTCACTTTTTCCACCAGCACAATCCAAAATGGATGTGAGTGAAAGCCTTTATGAAAAGTGAGGGGAAATTTAATGTCACAGGATTACATGAACTTTTGTCTAAGAAGAATGCTCTGCAGGAAAAAGAAGGAAGAAAGTAGTTCTCTACATGAAATTACTTTTCAGGAATTAAGCAGTACAGAAGAGTGTGAATAGATAATTGCTGCTTCTTCAGAGACATTAATAATAATAATAATAACAATAAATTGTCATCAACAGAAGAAATAAGACTCCTGTCCCAGTTTCAAATACCTTGATAGGTATTTGAGGCATGCAAGAGATACACAACTGGGTCCCATGTTTTCAGAGCCACTACAATAATATTTATATACTGTCCAGCACAATAAATAATCACAAAACTTGAGGAGTATAAGAGAAGGGAAGGGAAGACCATTTTTTGTTTGTTTGTTTGTTTGTTTGTTTTGGTTTTAAAAAGTATGGCTCTTTAGACAAGGCAGGTATTAGTGCCATTCAACATTCTTTGGTAAAACCTTAAAACCTTTATATGCTGCGAGTGTTGTCCCTTGAACATAGGATTTTATTTTCCTTTTTTTTTTTTTTTTTTACACTATAATGATGGGTGGCCACTGTGTATATTCTTCAGTAGAGGTTGTCATTGATAAAATTTATCTTCATTAGTAATAGTTTCCTCTAGTTTTCTAATAGTTAGCACTAGTTTTCTAAAAGAAAGAAACTGTCCTGGCAGAGTAAAATTAGAGTGAGGTTTTTACTCTTTCACTATTTAACACATTGAAGTGATGCATGTGCATCATTTTTGGTGTGAAAGAACTTGGAGTACACTGAATGAACTTCAACAAGCCATGTAAATATTTTGCATCTTTTTTCATTCATGATTAAATAATTATCTCCCATCTTAACTCTAAATTTTCTGAGTTTCAATAGGAAAATCTGAATGGATATAAAATAAATAAATAAATAAATAAAAAGATATAACCATGGATATATATACGTATTTGTGTATGTGTTTGTAAAACAAAGTTGCTTTGCTAGATTTCAGGCTTATTCCCTACTACGTATAATACAGCTGATGTATTGATGTAACTGTTAAGAATTACTGCAACTATATGAAAAAAAAATAGATACTCTTTTAGCATATATATTTAAGAAGGGACTTGCCTGGAGACACAAGTAAAATGTTCATTCGGGCTTTTCATGGAAAGACAGGAAGGTTAGAAGAAAGTTAGGCATGTGAATTTGCTTTTCTACAGAAAATCAGAAATATTGTTACTCTGAGAAAAGAGAATAACATCATGCTGTCAGTTACTGATGGGTCATGCTGGAGGGAGTGTCTGTCTTATTAAAATACTCCCTACGGATTCAATGGATAGAAACATTTCCTTAAGGAAATATCTATGGGAACATAGCCAGAACATTTCTGTATCGCTCCTCATTGGGAAAATTTAACAGCTCCTTAGAGACAGTTTGGAGTGTGAAAATTGTGAGTCTTTTGGTGTGCTTTGCATACTGTTCTAACATTTACTAAGTACTTAGAAAAAGTTCCATGAAATGCCTTCAGAAAACTGGCTAATTATTCCTCAACTGCTCTCTAGTGTTTCTGTCAGATTGAAAAGCTACTGATTACAGAATGATCCCAACTTAAGAGAAGATCTAGTAGTAGGATAAAAAGTCCATAAAATCCCTTAATACAGATATGGGAAGTGAAACCAAAAAGCATGTATCAAAAAGGAAAATATAGTTATTGTTATCACATCCGTCAAAGGAATTACTCTGTTTCAGTGAAACTCTTTTGCAGTAGTTCCTGTGATAAAGGATCTAAAGGATGGCTCCAGGAAGAGATCAACTTGTTAACAGAACACCATGTATTGACTGTGTTCAAAAAGTCTGTATATTCAGCAAATCTCCATTGTTACACACCCTCTGCTATTGTAAGAACAGTAGTTCCCGTGGTGAGTATTTGACTTCACAGTGAACTGTATCTTTTGCACTACAAAACTTCAAAGTTAGACACTTCAGAGAAAAGAGATGGAAATGCTTTCCCTTTAACTTTGTGCTTAACTGTTTAATGAAGAGTTCTGTCTTTAAAAGGTCAGTGAATCTATAGTGGTAAAAAGTGGCAGCTTTATCTAACAGGGTAGAGGCTTTCCTTTAAATATTTAAGGTTATTTAAAAAGTTTATTTCAGTTATATTGCAAATATAATCCAATCTGTCCATAAGTAAGACAGGTTCAAGCCTTTCATCACCTGTATTGTGTTGGAATTTGAGCAACTCTGCTGAAGGCCACAATTAGGTGGAACTACATGATACTAGATTTAAACCTGGGCTTCCACTACCTGAAGTATTTTTCTAAAACTACGGAAGAAAAAGAGGTGCTTCATTTGCTCCTTCATGCTCTTCCCTTACAATAGAAAGGATTAAGTAAACTAACTAAACCCAGTTTGCTTTAGTTCAACAGTCAGAAAAAGCAGTCATTTGCTGGGTACTTGACCTTTGCTTTGTCACTTTCTAATAAAAAAATAAAAAAGGAAACATAAGGAGCACATTTATGCAGGAGCTGTAAACCGTTGACTTGTGCTTTTTATGCATGTACTTAATGTTCTTGTTTTACAACCTTAACTCTCCCAGAAGAATTTATAACAGTCACTAGACACATGCGGTTGACATGTGCCGTTTGTGATGCTAACATGAAAATGGCTACAGCAAAATGTTCTGGTGAATAAAGGATGAACACTAAGCTCTGCGTCAACAAATATGTCTGGGGCAAGTTTGACAATTCTTTTTACAAAACCAAAGCTCTAAAATTATAGGTAAGATATATGATTCTGTCCTTGCTTCTGTGTTTTTTATGCTGGACTTAGGCTAGTGAAAAACTTAGGAAAAGAAGGATCAGTCAGAGATCTGGTATGTATTTATGTATATGTGTGTATGTACATATGCATATATAGAGATGTAATTTTCCTGATCACGTACAAGATCCATTTTTTTTCTTGGTTCTGATTAAATGAAATTTTAAAATGACAGGTGAAATCATATCTTTGTAAAGAATTACTTTAAAGAGAAACAGAGCCTTTGGTTTTTGTTGGTAATTCTTTACTTTTGCTCTCTTTACAGTAGGCAGGAATTAGTTATCATAACTACATCAATGTATCATTATAGAGATTACCATACTGTTTACTTATTGGAGATCTAGAGTGCAGCATGTATGACATAGGACTGCAAGGTCCTAACCCCCTGAAATCAATGTAAAGCCTTATAAATTTATATATATGTATATGCCATGTATGTATTTTTACCATAGCAAGTAATGCAAAATATTGAAACAATATCTGCAGAGGCCAAATGTTTAGCTGCTGTAAAGCATGATAACCTCCTTCCAGTTAAGAGAGCTATGCTAATTGGCCCCAGCTGGTAATCAAGATGTCTTTAGTCTTGAGGATACAGCTCAGTGTGCACTTGTTATTCAAAGCAAAAGGATTGGGCCAAACTTATAAGTTGTGCAAATGAACATAGGTTAGCTGACTTCAGTGGAGCTCTACCAGTGTGTGTCAGCTAAGGGTTTTGTACAAAGATTTCAGGCGAAGAAGATACATTCCTTTCAGAAGATTAATTATGTTTTATACACACTTACTGGATACTCTTGGAGTATGTTGGCTACATAATAAAAAGCAAGTAATGAAAAGAAAAAAAAAAAAAAAGAATTTGCAGGTGGCCCATTTTATTGGACTGAAAATAAAGGGCAAGCATTTGAGATTCACAATTCCTTAAGAGCTAGAGAGGAGGGCAAGTTGGGGCAGCAGAAATGAGAGTTTGGTTCTGATTCAGGTTTCATAATTATATTCAGAGACAGAGATCAAAGCAAGAGCTGAGCAGGAAACAGCAGAGGGGAAAGTCAGGTGTAGATATCACACCCTGCTCCATCACCATCATCAGCCAAAATCCGGGAGTCAATCCAGTGTGGTGAACGAATGTGTTTGTTTAAAATAATTGCCTTGACTGAAGCTCATTCTTGTTTTCTTTAGATGATTTTAGTTCAGCTACTGCCAGCTTATTTCTGATGGTACAGTTAGCCAGGCTAAAACAGTTGCCATCATTAACACTATAAATATCCTGGAGGTTTTTTCAGCTTTTACTCAGTCTTTACCAGTAAAAGTGGTGAGAAATGGGAAAAAAGTGGACCTGCAGTTAATGAAGACATAACTCCATCTTCCAGAATATCCTAGCAGATAGCAAAAATACCATACAGAGGTTTCAGCAAATTGACTCAGAGTGAAGCATCAGCCTGTAGGAATTCAGTGACTATGGGGAGGGTCTTTTTTTTTCCTTAATATATAACCTTTTTACTTTTTTTTCTTTTTAACCTATCCAACATTGTGTAATATGTTGTATTAAGATGCCATTTTGGCAACATAATAGTGAAATAGATCGGTTTTGCATACCTGCAATTTTCTAATTGCTAAGAAATCTATCAAAAGAACATTCTGGTTGCATTCCAGACTTAACAAGTATCAGTGCAAAGATTACAAGTTTTCCTAGTCTTCATTCTAACCTATGCTGTTTATTCCATGGGGTGTTTGCCCTACCAAATGCAGTGGGTGGACATGTCTAACTAAATGTGTTGTTTCTATCTTGGAAGATTAAATACAAAATTTTGACTTTGTATTGGTTGAAAACGCAGCAAAAACTATTGAACTTTGGCATCTAAAATTTTTAAATCCCATCCTCAGGTATACAAGCATATTAAATATATATATTTCAAACATCCAAATTTGAACAACTTGGTTTTATTTGCTTTGGTGTCACATTAGTTTTTACATTAACTTTTATATTAATTAATTTTATATTTAATAATATATTAAATATATTTATATTAATTTTATATTAACTACATTAAAGTCTGAATTTGTGATCCTGGCACCAGACAAGTGAGTAGGTCGTTTGCTGGGAAGGAGCAAATAACTGGTTTAGGGATACTATCTGACCTGCGCTATCTGTTTTGAAGCTAACCTGCTCAGGCAAAAGTCCCAGCTAAGGGCTACAGACTTAGCGAAGCCTCTGCTTTGGTTCTCCCCATTAAGTTTTCCTTCATGAAGACAGCTATCCAGAAACTCTTTCTAGGGGTGCACAAGGGGTTTTGAACAAACCCAAAAGACTGTGAGAACACAGCAGCTGCTCTTTGAAGAGGAAGCAGGGGTAGTAGTCACTGCATTGAAGAAAGTATGATGAATGATACAAAGAGAAAGCCCAGACAAAATCAGAGAAAGTCTGACAGTGAATGCAGGAGAAGAATATTTAAAGATAGGTAGTATTTAGCTTATAGAATAGGGTAATTTTATGAATGATCAGAGCATGGGTAATCACGTTTTCTCACATAAAAGTTTCAATCTTGATCTTATAAGAACATAAAACTTTCAGAATCTTTTGTGAATGGTCTTAGAGCAGGTTTCATTCCCATTCCACTTTTAAGCACAGTCCATACAAAGCTGTAGAGTCCAAACTGAACCCTTCAAGGGAACCTGGTTCTGCTCACACATTAATTACAGAAATACAGAGATCTTGGTTGAGTTTTCCTCATTGGCTTCCCTAAAGCCAGAACTATTCTGAAATGCTTCTTCCTGCTCAGTCTGTTCCTCAGATTTTCTCCCTTTCTTTCTGCCATTCATGGCAGCTAGTCCCCAACAATTATGAAAAGGACAAAGGAGTCATTTGGTTCATTATGTCAAAAGGTGCATTTCTCATCCATCACTGGGAGCAACGTCTACTGTTTGGAGAATAATGTCAGACATGCAACTACGTAATTGTACCAGAGAAAGAGCAGCAGCCAGGAGGCAGGTTACTGTTTATTGAAAGTAATCTGGCAGTGACACCTGTCAGGAACCAAATTTGGTCTCCTGAGAGGAGAGTTACCTGAGAGCTGTATCAGTTTGCCTGGACTTTCGCCCGCTCCTGTGCCAGCTGAAGATTTTTCCTGCTGGCAGCTCTCCAAAAATGAGCATACAGTATGCCTAGCAGTCAGTTGACTCACTTATCTTTCTCTTTGGTGTAAATATATAAATCGCAACACAAATAGTTGCTTCAAGTCATTCCAAAATACATGCTGAGTTGTATTTAAACTGTCCAGTTTTTGAATACAGAGCCAGCTATCTATTTTAGTACCTATGACCCAGAACTTAGGTGTCCAACAGATAGAACAACATATAAAATTATGCATGTTCATTAACAAAATGATATAACTCAAACTACATACAGAAAAAAATACTGAAAGTTATTGTCTAGGATCATTGTGGCCTCATCTCTGAAGATATTTATTCTATAATTTTTCCAACCAGCAAGCTCTAGGCTTGAAAAGTATTGTTGTGATAAACTTTTAATTTCTTCTTTCCTGTTACTTCAAGAAAAGACATGCCAAGTTCTAGGACACTGACCTTGTTCTTTCTTTCTTGTTCTTTTTTTTTTTTTTTTTTTTTTTTTTCCTGCGTAAGAAAAAATTTTGTACATTTCAGTAATCACTCCTGAATCCAAATAAAATTTCCTAAAGGAAATTCCTATCACATATAACGGATGTACTTTCATCTCTTCTACGTGCACGGTTGTACTGGGTCTGGCTGGAATGTTAACTTTCCCTGCAGCAGCCCATACAGTACTGTGCTCTGCGTTTGTATCTGGAACAGCAGTCTTATCACACCAGTGTTGTGTCTACTGCTGAGTAGTACTGGCACAGCATCGGGCCTCTCTCTAACCCTCCTGGGGGGTGTGCAAAAAGTGAGAAGAGAAACATCACCAGGGCAGCTGACCTAAACCAGCCAAAGGGATATTCCATACCATATGATGTCACACTCAGCAATAAAAGGTGGAAACAGGAAAAAGAGGGAAGGGGTGGGCTCTCATGAAAACGTCAGTCCTTCTCCCAAACACCAGTTACATGTGTTGAGGCCCTGCTTCAAGGACGTGGTCAATCATCGCTCATTTGTGGGAAGCAGAGAGTAATTTCTTTCCTCTGCACTTCCACATAGCCTTCATTTGTTTTATTTGTTTGTTTTCCTCCTTTTTTTTTCCTTTCCCCCTCCCTTTTCCCCTTTCCCTTTCTTTTTCCTTTTAGTTAAATTGTTTAGTTCATAATAATCTTTCTTTAACTATTATTATTATTATTTCACTTTAATTAAATTATCCTTATCTCAACCCGTGAGTTGTTCTTTGCTTTACTTCTTCCCCTCCTCATCTAAGGAGGGGGAGTGAGAGAGTGGTTGTGGTGTTTAGCTGCCCAGCACGGTAAAACTACCACAACAGTTAATGCCGAAACTTAAAGGATGACAGAGAAATGTAATCCTGTAAAATTCATAATCACAATTATTGAAGGGCTTATAAAATGTGCAACAAGAGCACAGTTTTCAAAAGGTAGTAATTTCATGATACATCCTTACTAAACCTAATTTTTAAAGAGGTTATGCAACTTGCAGTATCCAACAGATAATGGGACATGTACCTACATTTATTACTAATATTTTGATTAAATATTGCTTGCAAGAAATACATGCACTTTCTTCATTATCCCTTGCAGCTGTGTAAACTGTAGCAAAATCAGTGTAAACTAAGTGTAAGAGATACATTTTTGGGACCTGGAGAATTCATGCAAGCCCAAGATCCATCTGGTGAAGGTGTCAACCAACTGCTGCTTATGAGATTGTGCCAAATATGCATTTATTCTCACAAACAACACTGTGGAGCATTATTGTGAACATTCAATCTAGCCAGCTGGTGAGAATAAGCTGAGTCTGGATTGCACCGCTTAGTGGCAAGTGAATGAAATGGGCATCCGGATCCTAGCACCTATTCAGAATCTACGAAGACCTACAGGATTGACAGTAATGCTTTTGTTCCTGGTAAAAATTACCTCAATTTGTGCTTTCAGAATCAAACAACATTGAATTCAGAGAACCTGAAGCCTGTCAACAACCCACATACTTGACAACCAAATCTTGGGAATGTCATGTATCTCTAGCCTTTACCCCTGCTCTCATTTGGCTTTCACCTGACTTGTCATACATTTCTGCTGTTCATCGAACTCAAGTGTTTCTCAGAGTTTCTGTTTTTGTTTTCATGTTCTTTTCCCTGTGAATGTCAGAATTATGCCTTTTCTCTAATAAATGGTACATTTGAATCACTCAGACAGAATAGTGGCTTTTCTTTTCAGAAAAGAAAAACAGTGGCAGAAGGGACAGTATGTCTTGCCACTGTTTACTTTTGCAGATGTTTTCTCCTGGCCTCTATGGTTTTAGTCCTTGTTTCTCTCACTAACTGAAATTCCCAATGAACCTTTTATTAGTGTCCCAAAAATACTGTTTTTCCTCACAGTCTTTCAATCCTTCATCACTACTAAATCATCCAAACCATTGGATTAATTTAACAGTTGTACTAACAGACAGGATAAAGCAGGGAAATCCCTTCTTCTGCCACATGGCTATTACAGCAGTAAGATATATACAAAAAAAAAAAAAAAAAAAAAAAAAAAAAGAGAGAGAGAGAGAGAAGAAAGAAAGACAAGAAACAGAGAAAGAAATAAAGAGAAGGAAGGAAGGAAGGAAGGAAGGAAGGAAGGAAGGAAGGAAGGAAGGAAGGAAGGAAGGAAGGAAGGAAGGAAGGAAGGAAGGAAGGAAGGAAGGAAGGAAGGAAGGAAGGAAAGAAAGCAAAAGAAAGCAAGCAAGCAAGCAAGAAAGAAAGACAAAAGACATGAGTGTCAACATCCCATTCATTTCATGTTTTCCCTTCCTGGTCTTCAGCAAGAGCAGAGTGCCTAGTGTCTGTGGCCACTTTCTCTCTGCAGTGGAGATCTGGCAGATGCCACTTAAATTATTTCACTTTCTTTTTCCCTAGTAAAATCATTAATATTTTCCTAACTTTTACATAGCCATCAAAGCATCCTTTGCTGACACTATTCTTCTTTCTTCCTTCATTACTTTTGATCACCTGGAGACCTGGGAGGAAAAGGGAAATGAGAGAAAGGCTACCAGAGAATATAGTGATGGGAACCATTTTTATGGACAACAAAGAAAGGAGCAGATCCTTGGCCACTTTTAAATCTCACTTATTTACCTGTGTTTTATTTGTGCTTTTTCCCTTAATTTAGACTTTGTTCTGCAGAGCAATATCACTTTTTCCCTTAATTTAGACTTTTTGTCTGTTCTGCAGAGCAAGATCAGTCATACCTGTCTACATCAGAATTCTCAGTATTATTAACCTGATGCCCGCCCATGCTGTAGGATAGATGCACAATAAGTAAAAAAAAGACAAATCCCCACACCAAAGGTTTTGCATTCTCCATTCCCCATGCTGCAGACATTTGAGACTAGATGTATGTGAAGGCCAGTATTTTCATTCCTACTAAGCAGAGTCAAGGGACTTCCTGGGGAATTAAGGGCTATGCATTTGGAAGTAATAGTGTAAACACGGGCATGGAGGGCTTGAAGGAAGCTCCTAAATCACCAAAACTGGTCCACTGCATCCACACAAGAAGTTGTTTCCCCTGAAAGGATCACAAGACAGCTGCTGTTCATATCAGCAGTAAAATATGCCCCAACACATCACAGCAGACTTCCGAGCTACCAAATAGACAAAAAGCCATGTTGTACCATCAGAGAAAGACAATAGTAGGGATAATATGAACCCCAAAATCTTTGCAGTAGCAGGCAGCTAGCTGAACAAAACACACAAGTGTTTTTAGGCTGCAGGCTACATTCACTTTCTCCACAAATACTGAATACTGAGAAGTCCCTCTCAGTCTGATATAGGAAATAAAAATCTAATTTGATGCTAATCCTGCTAGGTGATGAACCTGAAGGGTCAGGCAAGTCACTTTTATCAGGAATTGGGATGCCAACAGAAGCAGCAGCACAACTCAAAATCAAATTAAAAAATAATATATTGACTTTGTATAAACCTCATAATGCTGTTTACTTTTGATTTCATTTTATATATTTACTTCATGCAAACTCTATTGAGGGATGTTATTGTAGTTATTTAGTCATTTTCAAGAGACAGAAAGAAATTACAGAAATCTCTAAATACAAACATAAGTAAATACTATGTGTAAAATCTCTGATTTCATGGTCCTGGGATAAAATAAAATTTAAATACTTTTAATAAAATAGCCCTTCATATATGTATTAAGGGACACCTTTCTGCTTGCCCTGTTCACCTCCTAAAATGGAAGACACTGCTATGAATGGAGGCCTTCTATATATTTTAGATGAAGAAGAAAAACTAGATCTATTTCTTTATTCCCATTGAGTTTTTTCTAAACCCACCCATACAGAAAACCTTCATATTTGCATAACTTCTCTGCACACATGCTTAAAATAGTACAAAATTGGCCACTGTTCAGATGAGTCAAAATAAATGATAGCGAATTATATTAATATGTCTAAATAGTGACTTTCCCCAAGCTCTGCAATCTGTGAGTTCAAGCCAACAGACCACCACCCATCTCCCTGCTGTACGATATGTTCAGATTAAACTCTTCATTGCAATGCTTGAAAGGCTCCTGATCCCCTAGGAAAAACATAGATGGTCAGGAAACTGTGTGCTAAGTTCAGATACTATTTCAGATGTAGTGTACTGTGCCTGAAAAGAAAGCAAACTTATTACTCACAGCTGCATTGCAACAAATTCAGAGATGAAGCTATTGAGGGCCCCTTTGTATTTTTTTTGGCCTCCACACAAATTGTTGACATCATTTCAGTCTTCACCATTCATCTACTGCTGTTCTGAGTTTAAAGCAGTATTTCAAAGTTGGGAGAAGTACTGGTCAGTCAGTGGGGAAATTCCTGTGAGAACTCCTGCACCTTTTGCTATTGCCTGAAGAAATAGACCCCATGCAAAAACTGCTTCTAGTAGCCATGTATACCTTTAAAATTTTCACTCATTTAATTGAGGACTTTGAGAATTCAAATAAATCTACAAATAAAATAAATAAATAAACTCTAAAGTAGAAACAGAATTACACAATAACTGTGAGTATATTTATACTCTTCATGTTGCCTTCTTCATGTGTCACAGAATAGTTGAAGCTGGAAGGGACCTCCAGAGGTCATCTGGCCCAAACCCTTTGCTCAAGCAGGACCACCCAGAGCTGTTTGTCCAGGACCCTGTCCAGACTGCTTTTGAAGATCTCCAAGGAGGAACACTTCACAACCTCTCTGAGAAATCTGTGACAGTACTCAGTGTCACCCACACAGTAAAGAAGTGCTTCCTGATGTTCTGATGGAACCTCCTGCATTGCAGTTTGTGCCCTTGACTTAGCCATGTAGAATCCTTGGTTTTCTTAAATTTGAGCAATCAAGATTTCATGGGTGAAATTCTAGGCGAGCTGAAACACAGCTACTCACACTGACATTCATAATGCACCACACAAAGAAAGAGAGAGAAATCAGAGAGCAGCAGACACAAGGAGAAAAAACCTCTGAATGTATGGCTCTGACATTGATTCAAACAAACCATTTACCACAAACTCTTGTGTGACCACTTTACAGAAAAGTGAGGGCTCAGATATAAGTTGGTTTAGTTATGTTGTAACTTTCACCACCTCACCTGCGGCTCTCAATTAAGTGCTTGAAGGATGCTGAAAGTATTGATTTAGCTGGTTAAATTGCTGCTTATTTTAAACTTAAGGAGTAATGGTTACTCCTTATGCTACAGTGGTTCAGCTGGTTACTGGTTCCTTTTTGGGGAGAGCGAGATTGAAGTTTACCTTAGTGTGGAGGAAGAGGACAAACTTCATTCAGTCTGTGGCAGTGCCTGCATTCAAACCCGCCCTTGAACAAGCTTCACTGGGAGAGTGCCAGTGCTTCACTTGAGATTACACAAAAGAATACTCAAAGAAGGGTGGAAGTGGTTCACCAGTCTGCACAAATATAGATTTCAGTCGCAGTGAAATAGCAGCAGCATCAGAAATACAGCTCTTGGCTTCTGCCATTTCCAGATGTACATCTGAAACTCTTTCCCCCTTTCCATTTTGGCAAAATTTTCTAAGGTGCTGCCTTTTGCAAAGTCTCTTTTTCATTCAAATGTAGCCTTTTTCTAATAGATGTATATGTGTTTGCAGTAATTACAGAAGATGTTGTCCTTTTCATTTATGCCTGCGTGATCCAGTTTGACATCATGTCATAAAAGTTTATGTGTTGTGTTCTCTGAGCTCCTTACTAATATCCTTGGCATTCTCCCTGGCTATCCAAAATCAATACCATTGCTCCTCTCTCAATAAAAAATGGAGTGTTGAACAGAGTCCAAATGTGCACACTGACAATTTGCAGCAATTAGATGCTCTGCTAACAAATGGCCATCCCGCAGGTGATAAAGCGGGACCAGAAGGATCACTGACATCTTTCACAGGGGTGCCTACAAATAGCTGGGATGTTTAAAAAGTGTGTTAACTTTCCATCCCTGTGTGTCTCATTGGATAGCCACAGAAACAGAGAAACTAGGAAGAGAGGCATTCAAATTAGGAACCTTGGCGATCAATTTTTACTTGCAGACGGCTGATTGTAATCAATGTTAATTAACCAGACTCCTTTTCAGACCAAACTACACCAAGACAGTAACTGCATATATTTTTGCCCGAGACAACTGATTTCGCTGGTCTTCAGAAAAGGATAGAGTGATGGTTTTGTGAGCTGCAACAGAATACAAGACTGGGGGGGAGGGGTTGGGGGGGGGGGGGGAGTGGAGTGAATTAGAGTTCTTAAGAGCACATACCTTTAAGGATAGAGAGTACAGCAGCAAATTTGTCATTTGTGGAGCTGGCAGTGGGATGGTGCACCACAGGCCTTGTAGCTCCTAGTTTTAATTCAATTTTCATTGTGGAGACCAAAAATTCAGGATTTTTTCAACTAGCTATGTAAAATAGACATTAGCTCTGAAGTTTAGTTCAGGAGAAGAAGTGCTGAGTCAGAAATGGCATCCACGGTGTTAGTTTTTACAGGTTTTTCTTATGGATTTGATACTGTTAGTTAAAACATATTTCTTTTAAGGCTGCAATTAAAAGAGATTTTAAATTCTGGCCTATTAAAAACTACAAAAAATATTTCAATTTTCATTGTTTTAGAAAGCTTGTGATTGTGACTAAAATGTACTCCATAGGTTAGAAACTGGAAGCATATCACAGAATCATAGATGGTTTGGGTTCTGTGGGACCTTAAAAACCATGTGATTCCAACCCCTCTGCCATAGACAGGGACACCAACCACTAGTTCAGATTCCCCTAACCCCATCCAGTCTGGCCTTGAACACTTCCAGGGATGGGGCATCCACAGCTTCTATGGGCAACCTGTTCCATTGCCTCACTGCCCTCTGAGTAATGAGTTTCCTCCTTATACCTAATCTAAACCTACTGTTATTTAGTTTAAAGTCATTCCCCCTTGTCCTATCACTTAACCCCCCCAACAAGGAGTCCCTCTCCAGTTTTCCTGTAGGCCCCCTTTAGGTACTGGCAGGCCAGTACAATGTCTCCCTGGAGCCTTCTCTTCTCCGGTCCGAGCAGCCCCAACTCCCTCAGCCTGTCTCCATAAGAGAGAAGCTTCCCTTTGATCATCTTCATGACCTCTTCTGGACTTGCTCTAAAAGGTCCATGTCCTTCTTGTGCTGGGGGCTTCAGAGCTGAACGCAGGGCTCTAGTTGGGGTATCACAAGAGCAGAGCAGAGGGGGAGAATCACCTTCAACTTCCTGGCCTCGCTGCTTTTGATACAGCCCAGGATGTGGTTGGATCTGAGAGCTGCAAGTGCACATATCCCCCTTTTTATTTTCCAAAAGGGTGTGAGAGTGTTGGAGAAGGATTGCATCCAGCTATTTGGACCCATGGTTGACAGCACTGAACTCCTGAGGAAAAATAAATAAATAAATACATACATGTAAATAAAGCTAATGACTAAACAAACATACAGGCTCAGTAGTCTTCTGAAATGCTTTCTGAAGTGCCCACCCCAGATGGGTGGGCACAGTCAGAGAAAGCTGATACTGCTCCTGCATGGGCTTTACCTGTACCTCAGATAAACAGAGTTCATTTTCTAGTACTGTCAGACTATTGCCTCTTCCTGACTCAAGACTCTTTAAAAATTCAGACTGCAAGAGAAGGAAAATATACTGGTGAGGCAGGATTTATATACTTGCCTATATGCAAATCTTGCTGCATTGATCCGTGAATTTAGTGAGTAAAGCTGTCTTTCCAGGGATCTTTGACTGGAATAAAAATTGAGGCTTTCAGTGAACCCTGAATGGCACAAGAATAAAATCTAAACATCAAAAATACTGTTGTTCCTCAGGCTTAGAGGTGCCTTGATTGTAAGCTCACTGTGTCAGGGACTTTTTTGTTCATCATCTGTATCCTGGAAGTGAGTAGGACATGGTTTCCAAATAGTTCTTCTAAGCATGGCAGTGATACATAAGCATTAATGCAAAATTAGTAAGACTTACTCGGGCAAATAAAAAACAAAAATGCTGTTATGATTTGCTGTGCTATATGGATGGTAGCACGTAAAGCTCTGATTTGCTTGTTGCAGTTATTGCAGACAAGTCAGTAAAACAACTGTTGCCCAGTTCCCCCTATGTGCAATTTGAATACTAACTCCTTCTTTCTGTTCTTCCTCTTGTCACTTAAGATGCTATCTTGCAGAAAAGGATACATACTTGTATGTACAGCATCTATGACAGCCAGCAGTGAAGGTGTACAGGCACGGATGTGTCTTGACTCCAGGAGGGGTTGTTTGGATTGTTTAGACTACATATGAAACTATTAGATGAAAGAAAGAAAAAAAAATACAAACAAACAAACAAAAACCTGTTAACTAATCTGTGAGTTTTATAAAACACAGAATTTCTAACTCAAGTTTTGTAGGTAATTTTTTTTTCTAGGACATTAAAGGGAATATGGAGACCACATGCCAGGACTGTAATTTATTCCAGCTTTATTGAAGACATAGCCTACCGCCACCAAGAGAAAAAGGCAGTCTCTGTGCAATCCTACTGTTACAGGAGATAGCAGGGACATCCCCTGTGCTTTATGGAGTATGGCTGCCCAAACTGATGGTGGGACAAATCAGTACAGAGCTCAGAAGTACAGGAGCAATAATGACTGCAGATGGCCTTCCAGTGCAAAGTTCTGGAAACCATTTCTGCTTCAGCAGAAGGATAAATAAATAAATAAATAAATAAACAAATAAATAAATGGAATCTCATTTTCCCCACTTATACATGTATGTTCTGACAATAAATATCATGTTCCAGGTACTCCTGTAGCAGTTAGTATACAAACCATGCAGAAGAAAGCAAGCTTCCTTTTCTCTTTCTGTTGTTTAAATGAGCTAGTTTTCAGCTTTCCATAAAACAGAAACTTCAGTCCTAACTGAACACATAGATCATAAGCTGTGGTAAAATAGGTATAACCACAATGCACAGACATAGTTTTTACTATGGAGAAAACAAACTTAAGTGATCTGCAATAGGGAACATTTAGTCTCTATTTTACAATACACAACAAAAAAAGGGTTTCAAAGAACGTATTACTGTAAAAGGCTTAGGTATCATCAACCTTCACTTAATCCTTGACCTTAAACATATGGTCTCTAACTGGCATAAGTTGATCACAGGGGCAACAGTGAAACTTTTAGTGTAAGAGAAATGATCATTCATAGCTTTTCTGTATGGTTTGCTTCTTAATGTGAGTTTTAGTAAGCACTCTAAGCAACTCTTCAGTTGACAAGCATCAGCTAGTGCATATAATGCCCACTACATCACCACAAAGACTTCTCTAAGCCACAAGTTGTTTGTTAAATGTCACATCAGCTGAAGTGCAACTTGCAACAGCCATTTAAATTGGTGACAGGACAGAATGTCCTAGTGTAAGTGAAGGTCCTGTGCCTAATGTAAACAAATAAGATCATGGTTGTTTGGACAGCAGAACAAATGTCTACTGACAATAAGATTTGAAAAAGTCTGGCTTGTTCCAAGCTCAACACTGAAGCTAGATTCATTTGTAAAGTTTGAATCTTGAATTATTTCCAAACAAATTTAAACCAGCTTCTACATCTGAGATTCAAGAAAGACATTCAGACCCTCCATTTAGGATTTGCTTCAAGATTTTGAATGCATTTGAGAACAGCAGTAGTCAGTGCATGCCAAATTCCAGCACATGCCAAATTCCAGCAGTTCTGGATTAACAGTGGTCTCAAAGAGGGACAGTTTCACGTGAGCCATCCAATGTTACGCAATTCTAGTAGTCAGATAAGCAGAAAAGTGAAAAAGGAGAAAAACACCATTAATTTCATCAGTGCAACTGGGATTTGCCCCATAAAGAAAAAAAAAAAAAAAAAAAAAAGATTTAATTTTAACCAATGTGTAGAGAGAAGAAACTGTCACTGATGACTCAGTTTATCATAAATTGTGAATTGATTACACAATGATAATAATAATCTTAGGTTTAATTCATTTCACATGTCTTTTGATTTTACAGTACTTCATTTTTTACTAGCTGACAGGTGCCAAAATTTAAAGTTTTAAGTCAGTGAAGGTTATATGCACTCCCAGGTATTCCAGACTTGTGAGCATTGCCAATTTTCAGACTTCTCCTGGATCCCCCAGAAGCACAACAGTGTAGGGGGTGAAAACTTTTCTTATTTCTGCAGTCACATTATCCATGAGAGTTCAATGATGGAACATTTTACTGAACTGAACTCAGAAGACTGTCCCCTATTCTCCCCCAAATACATGTACACACATACACACACACACACTCCCACACAGAAACACCCCATTTTTTCCAGCACAGCTGAAATCTATACACAAATATTACTGACGGATTAAAAAACTCTGCAGTGAAACATGCATTCAGAGCTGTCCTAGAATATGTCAAGTATTTAAGAGACACTTGCAAAATAAATAAATTAATTAATTAATTTAAAAAAAAATCAATTTTTATTCACCAAAGACAGAACCTTCAGCACCTTGCAAGATCTAGCCTTTTCAGTAACATTCTGCTGCTTCATAGACATCACTGCAGAGCATCCCAGAGATTCAACCTATACTGAAGACCACCTTGTCTAAGCAATTGATACACATCTTGGTCCCTCAAATGGTTCTTCAAGATATTTGTGCAAAGAGATCCAACACTGAATGTGACATAACTTGGCTACTATTTAATGACATAGAGTGATGCTGTATGAGAGCTTAAAAATGGAAAGTGAAGGCCATGAGACAACAACCTTCTATTAACAGCAAGTGACCTAGACATTTTCATGCTTATACTAGAAAGCATTCATTTTTAGTCGAGTATAACTCATCATCATGGTGGGTCAGACATCACAGCTATGTTGATGAAATTAATATTAAAACACAAGGAACAAATGAGGATTGACTATATACATTCAGTCTTTAGCATTTGTTTTTCTTATTTTCTGTGCACAAAATACTTCTAGAGTTTGTCACACAGGAAATGCACTTTGCTGGAGAGCAGAGTCAATGTATATTTGGAAGCCAAGGACTGTTTTTTGAAAGGATACCAACAGGTATACCAAGATATTATTTGTTTTTTTCATTAAAGTGGACTGTCCTAATTCTTTTCAGAACAGTCCTAATTTTCTAATGCCTTCAGCAAGAAAAATCCTTTTGGCACAAATGCCTGTCAGGTTTGCCATTGGATGAGCTCATTACCATACATTAATCCAAACAATATTCCAGTGATCTTTTCAAAGAAAGCAATGAAAGTGAGTTTTCACCTTGCTCACACAGAGTCTGGTGTTAACTGCAGGCTCTGTGGAACGGCAAACTTAATTCAAATTAAAAAAAAAAAAAAAAAAAAAAACTGTTTGGATTGCATGACAACTTTTTGCTAGGCCTCACATGACAGACAGACCTACTTGCAAGCCAGTTTTCTGCTGGTGAACTCATTTAACATTTGCTGGAGGAGAATAAATTGTCAGAGCCAGATGTTCTCCACTTTCATTCCCTTCATGTTGCTCCTTCATGTGTCTCAGACATTGAAAGGTGCTGATGGCCAGTTTGGGATGTAAACTCTGTTATCAACCATCTCACTTTCAGAGAATTCAGAAAATTCAGGAAAGGCATCTTAAGGGCTCTTTACAATTGATGAAGTGGATCAGGAATTTTCAGGTGCAATTTGGACCAGACAGAAATGTAGCTATCCTTGCCCTCTTGCAACAGGGCCAACCTGAGGTGACAAAGCCCCTTAATT
>NC_139080.1:35132539-35190039 GCF_965140915.1 Aythya marila | reverse complement strand
CTACTCCACCACTTATAGAAAAGAAGAAAAAAAAAAAAAGAGGGAAGGGAAGGGAAGGGAAGGGAAGGGAAGGGAAGGGAAGGGAAGGGAAGGGAAGGGAAGGGAAGGGAAGGGAAGGGAAGGGAAGGGAAGGGAAGGGAAGGGAAGGGAAGGGAAGGGAAGGGAAGGGAAGGGAAGGGAAGGGAAGGGAAGGGAAGGGAAGGGAAGGGAAGGGAAGGGAAGGGAAGGGAAGGGAAGGGGAAGGGAAGGGGAGGGGAGGGGAGGGGAGGGGAGGGGAGGGGAGGGGAGGGGAGGGGAGGGGAGGGGAGGGGAGGGGAGGGGAGGGGAGGGGAGGGGAGGGGAGGGGAGGGGAGGGGAGGGGAGGGGAGGGGAGGGGAGGGGAGGGGAGGGGAGGGGAGGGGAGGGGAGGGGAGGGGAGGGGAGGGGAGGGGAGGGGAGGGGAGGGGAGGGGAGGGGAGGGGAGGGGAGGGGAGGGGAGGGGAGGGGAGGGGAGGGGAGGGGAGGGGAGGGGAGGGGAGGGGAGGGAAAACGTTATAGAATCCTAGAATGGTTTAGGTTGGAAGGGACCCTAAAGATCATCTAGTTCCAACTCCCCTTCCATGGGCAGGGACACCTTCCCCCATACCAGATTGCCCAAAGCCCCATCCAGCCTGGCCTTGAACATTTCCAGGGATGGGGCATCCACAGTTTCTCCGCGCAACCTGTGCCTCACCACCCTTTGATTTAAGAATTTCTTCATAATATCGAATACCTTTCAGCTTAAAGATCTCACCCCTTGTCCTGTCACTACTCTTCCTGATAAATCATTTTAGCTTATTAAAAAAGGCCTCTTCTTTAAGTACTGGAAAGCCATTATAAGGTCTCTCTGAAGCCTTATCTCCTCTAGACTGTAAAAAAAATAAAAGAGCAAGAGTGAGAAAAAGAGGAAAGAGAGAGAGAAAAAAAGAATGAGAAGGAAGGAATGAATGAGTGAATGAACAAATGAACAAAGGAAAAGAAGAAAAACGTCTTAACAAGACCAAGGGAAGTATGATGCTTAAGCAACATAAAGCACAAAGAAACAATAAAAACTGAAATGGACAAGCAGATTTGGATTTCTCTCTCCCCATTTAAATAATAATTTAAATAATGAAATTGCAGTATTTTTTTGGTAATCCAAAGCACCGATATGCTTGCAAAATTAAAATGTTATTTTCATCAGGAAAGCTGAGTTTTTTATAACATAGCTGCTGCTGGACAAGAGTCAATATAAGGAATAAATGTTGAAAGAGGTATTGCGAAGTTTGATACAAACATCTACCTTATTTACACTCTCACAGATAATTTAGAAATAAGAAAGAAAGAAAGAAAGAAAGAAAGAAAGAAAGAAAGAAAGAAAGAAAGAAAGAAAGAAAGAAAGAAAGAAAGAAAGAAAGAAAGAAAGAAAGATAGATCTTGAGTATTCTATTAATAGGAAAAATGCCATCAAACTTTCCTGAAAACAGAACAAAAATTAAAAGCCATGTTAACTTTGAACCACATTTAACAGAAATTAGTGACTAAATATTCTTTGTTTGGAAAGGTCTTAGTCAGACCTTTAAGCTGTTAAATATACAGACTGCAAATATGACAAGGAGGCTCAAATTGGTAACATGTTTAGACAGCATAAATTGAGAAAAACATGTTGACATCAACAGGGGACAAGTTTGGCACAAGGCTGCATTTACCAGGATGGCACACATTGGCTAAGGGCTTGTCTGGAATCCACAGCTTCTGGGTACAGAATAGAACTGCAAATGCTGCTCTTCATAGTCAGTGTTCACCTTTCAGGGTGGTGCATGCCCTGAATTTTATTTATTTTTCAAATCCCAGTGAAAGGCAAAGCAGGAGTTATTTTCAAACCAGAATGTTTGTTTAATGTTTGTTTGTTTGTTTGTTTGTTTGTTTGTTTCAGTATTAAGCCTATTTGAGGATGAACACTTGGCTATTTTTAAATGAAATTCACAGAATCTTGGGAAGTTTGTGTTTAATTATTTTAGATGTGAAATGTGCTAGGAAGGATAAAATTTTAGGTTTTGTGAGCATCAAATAAAACCAGCTTCATCTATTTCTTTCTTTTTCATAGAAAATTGTTGTATCCATGAAGTTCTTCAAGCATACTTTTTGGGAAACACTTAAGATGAGTTTGCCATTTAATGACCTCACTCCCAGAAATCTCTTTGTAATGAGTAATAATAATGAAGATGTCATCAAGCAGTAAAATCTGGAGAACTGGAGGCTGTGCTCAGCTCACGGTGTATGTAAACAGTGAAAATATATGTAGCGTTGCAATATCCTATGGTCCTGCCTGCAAAAATACAGCAGTGTAAGATTTTTCTCCCCACAGAACTGCATTAAATTGTGAGAAGAAAACTGTACTTGAAATTCTGTTATCCTTCTTACCCTGCTGCATAGGAAATACTGGGCTAATGTCTAATCCTTCAGGTTACAGGCAGTGTCCCTTGTCCATTTCAACAGGAGGACATGCTCTCTTAGACAACATTTGTTGAGGCTGCAAGTCAAAACCACTGATGAAAGCCAAGCTTCCTGTCTGTCGTGTGGTAAGCAGTAGTCTCACTCTGTCTTATCTGACTTTTTGTAGACGTTTACGACTTCTGCAAGGGAACAGGATTTCTGAGTTTTCATTCCTCGTCAGCTTTAATTTCACAGCGTATGTGTTCTCTGTTTATAGACCTGTCTACAAGAGTTCTAGAAACAAATTTCCTGATCACCCAAAACATCTCTCTTTGGACATAACTCTTTGCCTAGAACCACGTTATCATCACAATGTTCTCAGACTAGCTGTTGTCTAACAGATGTATATGGGGTGCAGAACAACAGGACCAACGAAAACTCCTGCACACTCTTTTACATGTACTAAGTATCTGCAGGTTTGTTCTTTTTCATAAGGTTAACCGAACTAGGCTTATCAACTCTAAGTTCATGGGGACTAGTGGACTGGAGACCAGTAAGGCTCTAAGATAAGAAAGCTTATTCATACTTTCCCAACAAAGACTGGAGTAACCATTCTGGAGGGAAATTAAATCCTGTTTTAGGAGTGGATATTCATATCATTATCCATGAGTGATCTTGCAAGACTGACAGGCCTCCATCAGTCAGAGAAAGGAAAAAAAAAAAAAAGAAACACACACACAAAAAAAAAAGAAAAAGAAAAAAAAAAAAGAAGAAAAAAAAACAGTGCTAAAACCTCCAAGTTTGAAGATATCTATAGGAAGAAGAGTCGTAAAGTATTTTGGTTAAGATGTTTAGCTCCACTGAACTTCCAGTGGGGGAAATCAGGCAGGAGGCTTGAATTTTCAGATGACTGTGACCATCCTGGTGGTGCCCTCCACCCCAAGCACCTGGAGGGCTGAGCTAACCCAGCTGGCAGATGAGGAGATGAGTAGGCAATCCTCAGCAGCAGCAGGATTCCTTGGAATTTTCCACACTGGTTTCCATACTTCAATTTGCCACATGCAAAGTGAGATGTCTTGTTTATTTCCCTACAGAATGGTCAGATCAGGCTTTTTGTTTGCTTGTTTCTTTGTTTGACTCTTTGTTTTCAGAGGAAGAGGAAGAGGAAGAGGAAGAGGAAGAGGAAGAGAGAAGGAAGGAAGGAAGGAAGGAAGGAAGGAAGGAAGGAAGGAAGGAAGGAAGGAAGGAAGGAAGGAAGGAAGGAAGGAAGGAAGGAAGGAAAAGAAAAGAAAAGAAAAGAAAAGAAAAGAAAAGAAAAGAAAAGAAAAGAAAAGAAAAGAAAAGAAAAGAAAAGAAAAGAAAAGAAAAGAAAAGAAAAGAAAAGAAAAGAAAAGAAAAGAAAAGAAAAGAAAAGAAAAGAAAAGAAAAGAAAAGAAAAGAAAAGGAAAGAAAAGAAAAGAAAAGAAAAGAAAAAGAAAACAACAAACCAAAACCTTAACCAAGGATATCAAGGAAAAGTTTTGGGCTTTGGGATTTTTTTTATTTGTTTGTTTTGTTTTTTGTTGTTGTTCACTAAATTTCTGCAGTAGAGTCCAGTTTTACAAGGGCATACTTTGTTTCTCAGGTGCCTTTAATTGTCCAGACTTGGTATAAGCTTACATTTCCTAACTCTTCATGAGTAGCCTGGTCCATGCCACAGTCTATCTGCATTTAATCCATATGGCCTTTGGGGGACTCCAGTTGAATCCCTCAAAGGTGTGTGAGCACCTTTTGTATCTTGTGGGAGTATTACACCTAATCTCATCTGACTCCATTGAAGCGGACTGACCTGCAGGTATGTGTTGCCTCTTGTTTTGGACTGCTGTTGCTTATTTTTTAAAGTCTCCCAAATAAGCAGTCAACCCCTGGAGTGACACTAAGTATGAGTCACCTTTCAGGTCTTAGCCTTGCCAGGAGACTCTGTGACACCAGTGTGTACCCGTATGCACTGAACAACAGAAAGGGTATACATACTGGGCAATAATAAATTAGTTTTGCCCTTTAGTTTTACTTGTATCTATTCTGACTACTCAATGCTCCCTGAATAGGTCCTGAGGTCCAGTGCTCCCAACTGCCATCTTATTTAACTTGACCTACTGGTGCAGATGACACTTTGCTGTGCTGTGTCTGACAGCAGGATGGGAACTGTTGCAGACATGGGGCTGTACAGGGCAGACCATCCCAGGAGGCAGGTGTCTCTCAGCCAGACTCTGGGGACAGAAAAATGGTTTGATGTGGTCTCAGGTCAGAATAAAGTTTAAGAACTGAATAGAAAGCAACTTCCAGACTGGTCCTGGGAAGGGTGTTCCTTGGCGGAGATAGGGAACAGGTTTGGCTTAAGATGGGCTCTGAACTCTTTACACTGATCAAGACCTTCTGGAAGGAGAGGATGACGCCTCCAAAACTGGAAGTGATACGCCTTCCAAGACTCGTGTCAGCTGCCTACACCAAGCTGAAAAAGTTACATGCATTTGTACAGCTTACTAGTCACCCTACATCTGGGGAGATAAGTGTCTGTGATTGACACCAGCAGGGTGGAGAGAGCCAGGGAACCAGGCAGTGGGAACACCAGGAACCCAGCTGCTCTGCTGCCCACTTATCAGTGTGCCATGGTGATGCCGGCTTGCTGCTTATGGCAGTCTCCATTCCTGGGCCCCTGACCACAGAATGCAACACCTCACGCTGAGCGGGGAGGTTCACCTCCTCCCTTGTCTGGGATCTCTCACTCCTTCTTTTACTGCTTCCTAGACACATAAATCTTAGTTTCCTATATGTGGTGATACAGTAAAAGTGATGTCAGTCCCTGAGGTGGCAGGACACTCTAGGGAGGACAAGGAGGAGGACCTTTTAGGAAGGGTTTCCTCTTGCTGTGCAGTGTGGCCAGAGCCAGGGGGCTGCAAACTGAGATTGGACCCTTCCAAGGCTGCAGACTTGAGCTGGGAGCAACACTTCCTTTAACAGGCAGAGCCAGGTGGCCACTATGGTGTCTGACTTCGAATCATACAGCCTGAACAAAAAGTCAGACCTCCAGCTCCTGCAACCTATTGTATTTGTCTGTCAATCAATGATCTGAAATCAATAGGAAATTATTCAAAGCCAACATACATCTGCTTACCTCTTTGGCTTGCCACCCCAAGATGGGAATAACACTGAACTGAAGGACTGAGTCAGGTATATGCCAACATTTTTTAGGAAGTTCCTCCATCATGCCTGAATCTCCAGTGACACTCCTTGTGTTCATTTCTAAATCACAGCTAACACATTCAGTTCATGCCTTCAGAAACTTAGAGTAGGTGATGAATTTACATCCTATATTTATGTTTTTTCATATAAGAAAACAGATTTCCATGTAAACATTCTCAAGGAAACACCATTATGAGTGCACAGCACAGAAAGCTTAGAGGAGAATGCAGAAATACTGTCCCTCTGTAGATTTGTCACAAACCATTTCACACAACCTGGCAATTACTATGGCAAAATATTTTCTACATGTAAATACACGAATGATTTCCAGGGGTAAGACCTCTGATGAAGAAGATGAGAGAGCAGGGAGGGAAAAAAAAATCCCTTTAACATGGATTAAAGAGGGGAGAAGGTTTGTGGTTTGTGGGGGCAAGGGATTGTATGTTTTTGGGTGAGTTTTGTTTTTGGTGTAAGATGAGAATTCAGTAAAGCAACCCTAGTAGCCCCTGGATTGGTTTAATGCAGGTGCAAAAACAGGGAACACTGATCATGGTGGTGAAACACCTGCTATCTTACATAAACCTCACAGAGTCCTTATGCTGCAGAGCAAGGTGCAATTGCCATCTAACTGGCTAACCTAGGGTAGTCTGACCCCCAGTGAAGCTTGTTCCCACCCACCTGTCCCTCATACTCCTCACCTTCCCCCAATTAGCAAGCGATTTTTTGCTTTAAAGCATTAGGGTTTATAAGATTTGCATTTGTTTTTGCTCACCTAATAAAGATGGATCTTCTAATTATCTGCGTGCTGTCTGACGCTTTAATAGAGCTCATTATGCTCTTAATCTTGTGTTTTACGGAGTGGAAATAAGAATTCCACCTCCCCACACACCCCCAGGAAGGTTACACTAATGGCACAAACCCTGAAATAGGCTATTTCCTCCAGCCCTGAAACCTTCCTTCCCCTCAGCTCCCTCATGCTACACCTCATGGGCTCCCCCATCCTTCCTTCCTTCCCCCATCCTTCCTTCCTTTAGGGCAGGAGGCTGCTCAAAGCCCAACCAGGCACTCTGGGATGGATGCCCAGGTCCACAGCATAGCCTGTAAATATGGGGAGGATTTTTTCGAGGCTTCCTATCTGGGAAGAGGAAAGAAAACTGACCTGAACAAATAACCAGCAATAGTTAAAAAGAGCGTTACCAATATAGCAGTAACTTCCACCACATAAAAAGGTATTCACCACTCTCTCACTTTTCAGCTTCTCTGAAACATCCTTTTTCTTTTAAGGAAAAGTGTAAGCAGAAACTGACAATTTACTTTCTTCAATCTTTAAAGATTTTGCTTGTGTTCTTGCACTGTGGACTACTTTGAGGCCTCTGCCCTGGCCTTCTGCTGCTCTTCACAAAGTGGATTTTTTTGTGCAAGTTGGCAGGTGTTATTCACACGCTCTGCAGATAACGTGCTGATCACACAGAACTGCTTTAATTCCTTGCTTCCAGCTGTTTGGTTGTGTTAAACAGCAAAAGGTACATTTCTGAATACCCGTTGCCCATGTAAGCAGACACTGCAGTTGCTACGAGGATCTGCTGCAGCCCAAGAACAGAAAACAAACTGGGCAATGAAACATGCTATTTAAACTGTGATGTGCCATATAGTAAAATAATAATAGTAATAATAATAAAATATTTGAACTTATTACATAAAATAAAAGTACAAGTAGAAAAGGAAATCTATTTGTTTTTATTAAATGTTTGTTAATCTGGAAATAGCTGTTTAAGAATTTTCAGCATTTGTCTGCTAGCAAGTTATTTGGAATGATATTGTTAAATGTAGTTTAGAACCATCATATCAATTTTGGAAGACTTATGAAACATGCCTCACTGCTGTCTCACCAGAAAAATTTCTTCTGCTCATCATTTATCATAGTGGTCACACGTGCTGCTGAAAGGCCACAACCTCCTGTTGAAGCTTGGGGTGCATTATCAGGACCTTAACATGATGTGGAGGATGGTGAGTTATTGAAAGGTAACTTTTTGAAGCGGACTAATGTTATTGATCTGCGGGGGAAGAAAATCTATTTAAACTTTTTTAGTACAATCTCAGAGTTAATACAGTATTCTCAAAGCAATGCAATCAACGTAGGACCAATGATTTTTTAATTGAAGCTGGTACTCTCAGATTTGTTTAGGCCTATAATCTCAGTGATTTTTTCCTCAGTAAGTCATGAAACCCTTAAAAATGTCTAGCAGATTACCAATGAGTTCTTATTTTATGAAGAACAGCTACAACCTCATAAGAACTGTTTGCATCTCGAGTTCTGAATCCAGTCATGCTATCAGCAGATAAAAGGCCATAATTTTCATTCCCTTTGTTATTTGTTTATTTATTGTTAATTTTGGCACTTTTTTATTTTCATTGCTAGTTTGTTTTGCATTACTCCACATCACACTGCTCTAAAACTAGTTTTAATTTTAGTACATACTATATATTTTACCACTATATCCTGGGAACAATCAATGACCTTTCTTAATAATGTATCACTTTACTGAACGTTACATGTAATTAAAAAAAATGAACACATGCTATATTTATATTTGGTAGTAAAAATTCCTTCTCAAATAATGCTGCTATCAACACAATCATATAGACAGACATTGCTATTAATGGTAAAGTATGAACAAAACCACAAATGTCAAGATTTAGAGGTACTGATCTCTCAGTGGTGTAATCATTACAACATGTTTTTTTTTTTTTTTTTTTTCTAGTGGATAGATTCCAACTTGCAGCATTTCTACTGCTTTGGGTTTAACCTATCTCATTGCCCTGTCTCCACTGCTTTGAACTGAATATTGTCAGTCTAGAGACAGAAGGATGTTAAGAATAGTCACTAGTAAATTAGCTTATGTATCATTACAGAATTGGAAAAGTAGTGGAGGAACTCTTGTGATAATATAAAGAAAATAGAATCATCCTCCATGTACGTGATAGGACAATTTATTGTCAGGACTGAAGGTGCCCTCAGATCCTTCCACTTTTTCGACACAGACTATTTTAGCATTTCTAAATATATTCTGTCTCATACTAGCACATGGAGATGATCATCATCAGTCCTTCCAAAAGTTTATTGCCCCTTTATGTCCCATTTTCCCTAAAAAAAAAAAAAAAAAAAAAAAAAAAAAAAAAAAAAAGAGAGAGAGATTACAGAAGTCCGTGAGATCTGGTTAGTTGTTTTCCTACACTCCTGGCTGCAAACTGATGTGAAGACCTTCTGTCTCCACTACAGAGTCAGTACTGCCCACCTTCCTGTTCTTTAACAAGATTTCCACGAACCCAAGCCCCTTGGTTCCCATCACTGTGAATGCAGTCTCCAGTCACCTGTGACTTTGCTGGGTAAAGTGTTTGTGGCCAGGCACCTTCTGCAGTGAACTGTGGGCTGGGGAATTTGTTCTTCCTTTGTTTCAGGAAAGCCTTGCAGTTTTGTTTCCCCTGGTATAAGATAGGAACTCTTTATTTGGAAAGGTTTGATAGTTATTCTTTTATACATATTTTGTAGATATATTAACATCTTAAAACATTTGGCATTTTAGACAGATTTTGGATGTATTGCAATACAGTAAAATGTGAAAGGAAAGGAAGAAACACTATCCTTGCCTTTGCAGGTTTATTTTCCTTTTTATGATTATTATAATGCTAAATGAAAAGAAACTGGATTTTATGGTTTTTTTTTTTTTTTTTTTTTTTTTTTAAGGGGACCCTTTTCTTCCATTGTTTATTAGCCATGCGTAACTGCTTAAATGGCAGGGTCACCTTTCCAGGTCAGGCATCGCACATAGTCCGTCTTTGTGTATAAATATGACTTTAGCCTTCAAACTCCAGCACACACTAACTCATGCTACAAGTAGTGTTTGTTTCCTTTCTGCAAGCATTCCATTTTAGACTGTGATGCCAAAGTTTACATTTTAGAAACAGCAAACTGCCTCTTCTACTTAGTGTAGGAAAGGCCCCATGACAGCCTCGAAGTAAACTGAATTAAGAAAATAATCGGGTCTTTGTAAGAGCTAGCCTCCATTTTCTACAGTTTCTTTCCAGTGTTTATGCTAGGTTACAAACCAGGCAGGAAACGATGTTGTGAGCAGTAGGTGACAGCCAACGCGATGGGTCCTTGCCACAGCAGAGTGGATGACTGCACACTCCTGCATTTACCAGGAACTGCCAGAGCTCCCTGATACCTTATGGACTCACCTAGAGACATGCAGATTGCTATATCTAGCAGCAATCACCCCTCTCTTGTGACTCTCAGGCTGCATGCAGAGATGTCTTGTACTACCAGAACACTGTCTGAACAGAGGCTCCAGACATCTTTTAAAGATAACCAGCTCCTATGACCTCTGTGTCTACAGCCTCTTTTTTCTTCTCTGGTGTGTCACACTTCTGTCATCTGGTCAGTTGAGAGGGTACACCTCATTCAATATGCAGTGCAAAGAAAATTTAATGATATTGTGTAGACTCAGTGTGTTCCTGGGGAAAGGACAGCATCTAGAACTTTATGTGTTGGTCTGTGTAAATATTTTTTTGTTCAATACTTAGGGTTATTTTTTTGCAAATAAACAGCAGCTTGCAATGACAGTTGGTGCTTTGCAATTAAATAATTTACCATCTGTATGATCTCCTTCCTTATTGCTGATACTCTTACTCGAGCCACTGCCATTGAATATGTGCTGTGTAACACTAAGCACAGTGACTGGGCTCACTACCTAATAAATGATAATAAGAGGTTTGCTTGGTCACTTTCAGACCATAAGAATAATCTCAAGCTGATCGGTGAGTGTATTATTTCATCTCCCCCTCTATTTATTTTTGTACAGGTGGGAGTGATCCAGTGTCTCTAAAATCAAGCTGCCCTTTGCAGTTGACTTCCCACTGACATGAAGAGCAGGCAGTGATTTTGCTTCCAGATGAAACCTGAGGAGATCAAACATCTGTGAAGAAGGGAGGATGGTGGCAACCCAGTGAAGTGCCTGAGAGCAAAGTGTTCAACATGCTCACTAATAAGTGTCAGCTTGATTTGAATCACTTGCTAAAGTGCAGCCTGGCTGAAGCCAAAAGAACATACCTTTCTTCAGTGGAATGGAATCCCAACACATAAATAAAAGATTTCACCTGGGAAGAGTGATTTATTATCTCCATCCCAAGAAAGATGCCTGTGATTTACCACACCTCCTTGCTTTAAAGCAAAAGCAAAAACAATCCCTCCCAACAAAATAACCCCAAACCAGCAACCAACATCATTACCTCCATTAGTTGGCAGAGAAGTCTGAGATACTTTTATACAAGTGATTTAGCTGAAGTCAACAAAGTCATACAGATGGGAGAATAAGTGAGAGACATACTTGGTTCCTGATTCCAAACATCATGAGAAATTCACTGATATTCATTAAAAAATAAGAAAAGGAGGAGGAAAAAAAAAAAAAAAAAAAAAAAAAAAAAAAAAAAAGACCATATCACAGTGGGCTTCTGTCCAATCTAAAATTCTGATCCCATATCCCACTGAAAGGAGCCAGCTAATTTATTCCTGACCATATGGATGTTGTAAAGTTGTAGAGATCAAAACCCTCTCTGACAGAACCTTGGATCAACCAAAGAAAACATTTCTGTTCCCTCCTGAGCAGCCATTTCAGGTTTTACAGGGAGCCTGATCCATGTTGGGACAATGCTTTGGACAGCTTAGTCAATGCTGAAGAACGCTCATGTAGCAGACACAATCAATAGAGCTTATAATTTATTTACTTCATTCCTGAGTCTGAGGGGTTTGATTTAAGGAGCTGACACAGGATGTCAAAGTGAGGAGGGGCTTTGAGGGGTGAATGGCAGGTTTAAAATACTGTCTAGGTCTTAGGTAGATTCTCCATAACCTCTTGCTCAGGATTACATTGAAAACAAGACACTATTCATAGACACCCTTGGCAAATCACTACACCATGTCTGCTGCTAGCTGCTGCCATAAATTACACATACAAAATTCAAAACCACTGGACAGTGATGACTGGGCCTCTCTCTAACTCTACTTGCTCTTGAAGTCTGAGCTCCTGTGAGTTGTGGGAGATGCAGGTAGAATAAAAGATATTTACATATATTTGCTAATTACATCATCCCTACCACTACTGCTTGAAGTTAGAAAAAAAAAAAAAAAAAGAATGATTGGGAATTCAGGGTTGTCACAAGTCAGGAAAAACTGAAGGTACTTGTTGCTTATTTTGGCTGAGTACTCTTGTTTATTCCTAACCTGAAAATTTCAGGGAAGATGCTAAGTAAGTGGCTGTCTGGGTCAGCATACTTATCTTGATCAGGCAAATTTACTGAGTTACTCTGCAACTTTGCCTTTCCTTGCAGTATGAAATAAATTATCTGTAGTGCTTACAGTGTTGCTTGGAATGAAGAGTACTTGCTGAGACAGTAGAATATTTGCAGGTGAAACAGTCCCATACTGGAAAAAATCTTTGCTTCAACCTACCCAAGCATTTAGCCAAAAACGGGAAGCCACTTCTGCCACAGGAACTGGTTAGTGTCTTTTTCTTTTCAGTCTGCAGCAAAGCATCAGCCAGATTTCACATGAACTTATCACTGGTAGGGACATGTCTGAGTGCATGACCAGCCTTGAAAATTCTCATGCAGCAATGAATATGTTGAAGACACCACATGAAAAGACAATTGAGTTACTTGCCTCGTTTGCTCCTTCCAGGGTTTTATGGTCTCCAATAAAGGTGAAAATATGATATGAGTATGACATACATGTATCTTCTATTTACAAGATGCAAAATATTGCCTAAGCCTATAGTCCCATTTATATTATGAAATATAAACATAAATTCAGGGAGATAACAAAATGTAAGCTTTTGCAAGTGCTGTATTTATACCACTTCTGCCTTAATTTAATTTCTCGGGATTTCCTCCTGATGGGAGGGGTTTACAGAGTAATAACATCACAGGAATGGAAACCTTTCTTGGTTCAGAAATAGAGTGATGGGCACTGGCACAAAGCAATGCCCTCATCCTCTGAGGCTACATCCTTTTAGACAGGAGTATACTGCCAGCATTTGGCTAGAGGGCGCCTGCACAGGGGGAACTAGAGCAGGAAGACAAGTAAATCAATGTTTGTCACCCCTGTTTTCTGTCTCAGAGCAGGAGTTACAACACTGCACAGCAAGGAAGTGGAGCTGAGGCTTCTCTGAGATCCCCTCTAAGTTTTGTCAGAAACAATTGCAGCAGGTTTTGCAATACAGGGCAAGTAATGTACTGTATGGTAGTACAAGTATATCAAACCATAAGTGATTTTCTCTGTAAGGAAGAGAAGATAGAGCTAGATGTTGTACAAAAGGAAATACAAAAAGACACAAAGGGAAGAAAAGACCACTTGAGATATTCCATGCATTCAGAAATACAAATGGCAGGATATATATAAGATATATAAATGGCAGGATTTATATAAGATATATAAAATATCAGACCAAATATATCAAATCACAGAATCACAGAATTTCTAGGTTGTATCAGACCAAAGTATACTTCTTTCCTGTTCATAAAATTAAACTTAAAAGGTACTGTTTTGTGTTTCACAACTAAGGCACACATTAATAAACTCCCACCTCTCAGCCATCTCTATCTGAAAGGTGCTCGTTGGTCCTGTCTGGGTGAGAAGAAGAATGATTTGTTTGTCAGGGAAAGTTCTTGGGGGGAAGGGAAGGGAAGGGAAGGGAAGGGAAGGGAAGGGAAGGGAAGGGAAGGGAAGGGAAGGGAAGGGAAGGGAAGGGAAGGGAAGGGAAGGGAAGGGAAGGGAAGGGAAGGGAAGGGAAGGGAAGGGAAGGGAAGGGAAGGGAAGGGAAGGGAAGGGAAGGGAAGGGAAGGGAAGGGAAGGGAAGGGAAGGGAAGGGAAGGGAAGGGAAGGGAAGGGAAGGGAAGGGAAGGGAAGGGAAGGGAAGGGAAGGGAAGGGAAGGGAAGGGAAGGGAAGGGAAGGGAAGGGAAGGGAAGGGAAGGGAAGGGAAGGGAAGGGAAGAGAAAAGGGAAGGGAAGGGAAGATAATAAGAAAAATGAGAAATAAGAAATAAAAGAAAATAAATTGTGCTTCTACTTTTTCTTCTATAGAGCTAGGAAAAGTACAACTTCACAACATGATCACCAGTCATCACCACCATTTCTGGCAACATCAGAGCTGCTGGTATTTGAGAAGGAACTGGAAAATAGTAGTGAATTTCTAACTTCTGGTATTAATGTAGCAGGAAAAAAGACACTGCAAGTCTGCATCACCCAGTGCTGATTCTGTCTGGAAGTACTGTTGTTGGTTTTAACAACATATATTACATTTTTTAAGAATGTTTCTGCCTGCTAATGGAATCCAAGTAGAATGACAGCCATTCCATGCTTGAGTGAGATTTTATTTTACCCTTGACAAGAAGTCTTCTGTTTATCTGAGGGGGAATTAAACGTCTGTTTACAGAATTGGGGAGTGGTCGGGAGGGGGGGGGGGGGGAGGAGGGGAAGGGGGGGAGCATGTACTCTTTTGTGTCCAGATTCAGAGCTTTTACAACTGTTTTACCTTGGAGAAAAGTTCTGGAAATCCCACCTCCATGTAAGATGATGTACTAATATAATTCAGGTCTGCTTGCTTTTACTCATTGTGTTGCCTGTCTGCTACATTACTGCTGGATTGTTTCCAAAAGTCATCATCATCATCATCATCATAAAAGAACTTGTTCAGAAGATGTTTATCCAAATATCTAAACATTTTTTATGAGGAACGACTCCATATTGAGGAGAGATATCATTTGCAGCAATAATGTCTGGAAGAAAAGAAAAATGAAAAGTGTCAGTCAAAGTAAACAGATTCTATATTGCAGCCCCCAGGAGGCTGTGCTACGGTGTATAATATATTCAGTTGCTCACACCTAGACCTATTTTCAAAGTCATAAACTGGTGTGGATTTGTCAGAGTTTCAACAATATAATTGTTTAGCTGTAAATTTTCCTGCTGGCAAGTTCCAGAGTTTTCAGAAAATCCCAGGGATTCAGTCATGCAGTCATATACACAATAGATGGTTCACCGGTAGCGTGTGGAGCTCGCAAACCATGCTGCCACAGAAGTTTGCAAGGGATCATGAGCTCCCTCAAGCACAGAGTGTAATTTGAATATATGATACACGGATACTTTCATCATGCAGCACAAAGACAGTGACATTGTTGTGGATTGTGTATGATTAATGGTGGATGTGCAGTGTAGGTTTAGAACTGTGTAAATCACTCAAATTTTTTAGCATCTTGAGCAATAAGACACATTCCCACTTGAAGCTATGTGGAGAGGGCTTGGCTCAGGCCTCATTTTGAAATAGTCAAGGGAAACACCTGTGTCTCTGTTAGCGTGAGGCATGGCCCATAGCTTCTTACTTTGGCTATTTTTCTCCTGACTGCACAACTTATGTCCTGGCAGCAAGATCTCCTGAGGTCTTTTGTTTCATTTGAATGCTTATTTAGCTTCCATCTAAGTTATACAACAGGGCTTGAAGTGTTTATAGTAAAAGCTACAAAGATAGCAGTCATACTGAAACCACTTCGCAGGTAAACATGATGAGAGCTGATGTACATAAACTAATGAACAGGAAGGGAGAGAGAAGAGCATTTCCATTTCTCACTGGATTAGTAAGTCAAAGACTATATCCCTGATTGAGCCAGTTTTCTCTCTCAAAGCACCATACACAGAGGCTTTTACTTATCCTTAGATGGAAAAAAAACAATGCTGGAAGACTCCGGAGCACAGTGCTGTGTCCTATTTCTCACACAGCTTTTCCCTTCTATTGTTTGAAGGAGAGCACAAATCCTACCAACTTAGTCTTTCCTCCCCCAGAATTCACTGATAATAACCTTCACAGCCTAACTCTTACAATAATTATTAATAATAATAATAATAATAATAAATATTACAGTAAGTACTACCTTCTGAATTCTGAAAATCGTGAAAAAGCAAGAGAGTGGTTCTTCCACAGTTGATCCATCAGAAAGGGTCTCCTAACACCACCATTCACTCATACTGTTTGGGCCAAATACTGCAGACTCTGTGGTGGGATCTACTTTTTCATCTTGAAGGGCTGCCTGCTGTGCCAGTTGGCCCTATTGTGCAATGGCAAATTATACAGCCCCTTAATATTCATGACCATTCTCTTCCTCACCATTTCAGCTTACTGGAGTTTAAAAGACATAGCTGGAAGGAGCTCATCTAGAACATCTTGGTGAGCAACTCATTCTGAAATCACTAATGCTGTTTGCCCATCTCAGTATTATTTAAAAAATAGAAACAAAAATATTTTCTCAGCTTTTTGAATAGCAAAACCATGTCAGATATTATCCCTCCACCCTTAAAAATTTGTGGCAAGGCAGTAGGCAGAACTCAGGAGAAAAACTGAAAAAACTGGTTAACTCAGAGGGCCAAAACAAGGCTAGACTGGGAAAAAAACATCTGGGGTCAAGTCAAAGTAGCAAGCACTTTCCTCAGGTGGTCCAGAATTTCCACAGATCTTGCAGCGTGAGCCTTGCTGGAGACCTCAGTGGTGCATGGAGATATAGCACCACTGGCCCACACCCAGGGCCTACAGTGTTGTTTATCCTGCCCTTTACAGCTTCTGCCTTGTTTAAGTGCAACAGGGCAGTTTGTGAACTCCTATCAGATCACCACAGTTCAACCTTCAGGATTTGTTGGAGGAAGTGGACAGAATATTGAATGCATGCAGTTTTTCTTCTGGAAAGTTACATGCTTCTTCAAAAATAATTGGGAGTAGAGCACAATTTTAGAGCATAATACTGAGTGCTAGAGAGAGAAACAGATATAAGAATTTGCTGCCTCCTTTTCCTCCCCTATTGAAAACACACAGAAAGAATTACCTTATCTCCATCTTCCTTGAATATCCCTGAAGATCAAGAGGCTGATAGTCAAAGGTATTATAAATTCCTCTGTAACTCAGCTTTCTGGCTGGTATCTGTAACTGTGTGCTTGCCTCAAGCTTTATCCAATAATTAATCAGATTGCCTTGGTCACACATACTTGGACTGTAAAATTCCTCTGCAAGAGACACTCACAACCAGCCCTGACTCCATACACACAAGGGTCTGATTTATTCATCACTTTGGCCTGAGTAGAAGCAAAGCTATTGTTTTTCACCTGGGGTCTGAGCCGGCACTCATTGATGTCAAAGGCAGCGCTCCCATTGACTTCCATGGGACGCAGGATCAAGGCTTTCGCCCACCAGCAACTGACAGTAAGTCGTGCTGGTAGGGAGGGCAAGTCTCCCAAAGGCAATTTAGAGTGAAACAAATTTACCATTGTGTGCTATGTTACAGGAGATGCTCTTTATAATCAAACCATCCAGCCTCAGTATTAAGGTACCTATGCTGAACAACTGTGCCACAGTGGCTAAGTTCCCAAACATCCACTACAGCCTCTGTTAAATTTAGTATAAAACCCTGAGGTCATTTCCATCTTTTCTTTCTCTATTTCTCTCCTTTCTTTCTTTTACCTTCCTTCCTTCCTTCCTTCCTTCCTTCCTTCCTTCCTTCCTTCCTTCCTTCCTTCCTTCCTTCCTTCCTTCCTTCCTCCCTCCCTCCCTCCCTCCCTCCCTCCCTCCCTCCATTCTTCCCTTCCTCCCTTCCTTCTTCCTTCCCTCTTTCCTCTCTCCCTTCCTTTCTTCCATCTTTCCTTCCTTCATTCCCCTCCTTCCGTCCACTCTCTCTGCTGTCTGTATCCTCACAGCCCCTCTACCACTTCCTCTCTCTTCCTTTCCTGCTTTCTTTCATAGGGAAATTGTTCTTGGTTTTGCTTCAAGATGCAAGACAGCAATTCAGAATTTCATAATTTTGATTATTAGTCAAATACCTTTTCTTTAGTCATAATGTGAGATTCTGCTTTCTTCCACACGTTCAATAGGGCTAGCTATCCTTGTGGTCTAATTCTGCTTTTTTCCTCTGTTTGCTTGGCTCCAATGTACTAAAATGTCCCATCTCCCATCATTTGAAGGTTAGAGGTGACTGGTTTATCTGGAGTTCACTTCAGTTATATTGACGCACACGCGCTGAAGCTGGCATGCTTGGGCCTCCGATCTCCAGCTCTGAAAGCTGTTTCCACACCATAAGAGGAGGGGAGGTAGGCTGTGACCCATCATAGGCTGTCTATACTCTAAAATAATGGAGAATGTGATAAACTGTCACCAGAAGACAGTCTCAGCTCCCTGACTCTTAATGGTAGGATAACACAATAGGGTCAGACTAAAAAGGTTTCCTTATGAAAATTTTATCAGCAACTTTGGTAAATTGCTGTGGGAAAGGTGCTTTGCTCTCAGGCAGACCTGGAACCTGTTTTTACAAGGTACAGCTCGCATGCATTGCCTCACCCCCACAAGATATTAAGGGCACTCAAATTGAATTAACACCAAATCAGGCTGGTGCACTTAACAATACAAATGCACTTAAGGGATGCCTCAGAATGATTTGTGACTAAAGAAAGCAAAGAAGAAATCAGCCTTCAAGACCACAGGGGTGGTGTTGTGTGTCATATACAGGAAAAGCCATAAGCAGAACTTAGAATACCGGAAAACCATGAACTTCAAGGGCTCTCAGATACCTTAGACCCAGCCATAAAGTAGATGGTCTCTTTTGTGGTATGCAGAAACAATTGATAAATAAATTACAGCCAATTTTCTTAGTGGGACAGTCTCCATTACCTCTGACAGCAGCATAACTGCTTTGCTAAAATGATAAGAGGTGAATAATGGTGTATCAGGTAACAGCAAAGGAAATTCTCCTAGTTGCCTGTTCTCTCCGTAAGAGCAATGACACAATGCAGGAGTGAATGGGATGGGATGTGGCAGCTGACAGGGAGTTCTATGTGAACTGCTGCTAAGGTCAAAGCAGACGGAACTATAATTCTGGTAAAAGAAGGGAAGCAGTGGTGTTTTGTTTATCTGTTGAAGTGTCATTCATTTTTTCAGGAAGCCAGCTTTGTTTGCCACCACTTTCCATCAGGTTATTTAATTACTTCTGTCTCTGAGCTTGCAGGCCATATTCTCCCTTAAGTTAGGGCATGACACCACAAAGTTTAGACTACAGCCAAAGAAAAGACTCCAGATAAGTTTCTGAGGCCAGAATCTCTGTCTTGTGACTAAAGTGGTGTTGGTTCTGGTGGGGTTTCTGCTGTTTTCTTTTGCTGTTGTTGGAAAAATAAAAATAGAAATAGAAATAGAAATAGAAATAGAAATAGAAATAGAAATAGAAATAGAAATAGAAATAGAAATAGAAATAGAAATAGAAATAGAAATAGAAATAGAAATAGAAATAGAAATAGAAATAGAAATAGAAATAGAAATAGAAATAGAAATAGAAATAGAAATAAAAATAAAAATGGCTGACTCAGCACAACCCTCAGATTTTCCTTGGATTAGAAGGAGGTTTAATACAAACTATTTCAGCAATCCATTTGTAAAATCTTGAGGATGATGTGAAAAGCAGGATAAAGTTTGACTTGATATTTACAAAGAATACAACTGGAAGTTCTGAAACAAGGATGGATTTGTGAAAACTACATTACTGTTGAACAAGACACAAACCTATTGCAGCATTCAAGGAAAACACGATGAAGTGCCATTTGTCTGAGCCTGAAATGGCAGGATGGCTCACAGACTGAGGACTGCATATACCCACTTCATCTGCTGAGTGCTAAGAGGTAAAAGAGGGGTATCCCACATACCTACAAAATCCAGCAAGGATCCTAGCATCCTGTGGACAGAGGAAGAAAGAAAACATGACTTTGAGCATTCAGGCTCAAATGCATTGCCAGGCATTCAGGACAGAACAGACCATTTTCTCGTTCCTGCATCCCATGGGAAAGCAGAGTAGCCAGGACACAGGCTGATGGTCTCAGGGAGCCAGACTCCCAGCACAGGAGGGCAATCCCTTACAGAGGCGAGAAAGGCAGACAATTCTCCAAATATTCATCCAGGCCTTACCCTTACTAGCCAAAGATTTTGCTGTTATTCTGCTCATTTTAATGCAGAAGGAGAGTAAAGTGAGGGATTTTCTGCTTGTATTGTTGCTACCTGAGTAGCATGAAATGGGAAGCAAACTGCTGAGCAGACAGAGTCGCTGACACCCACAGCACTCTCAACCAAGGAGAACTTTAGGCTGGAAAACATGTTTGCAGACAAACTTTTGTGCCCACAGCAGGGTTAGGGAAGGGGAAAAAAGTGTCCTGGGCAGCAGTTCAGCTTACACTAGAGACTGTCCTTTGTCTTTCCACTCTTCTACCTGGTAGGAAGTCAACATAAAAAAAAAAAAAAAAAAAAAAATGCTGTGGCTGCTGAACTGTATGACCCACTAGATGTCCTTCTTAACAAATGTTTTTATGAAATTAAAAAAAAAAAAAAAAGACTGTGAAAAAGGACTGTGCAGCAGTTTCCCCTTAATTCAGACCCAGCTTCATCTTCTACTCGTGGTATGCTTATTAATACCTCTCAGAATATTAATCAAATATGTCCCTTAATTTTTTTTTTATTTTTATTTTTTTGTTAGCACTCGAGAGATATTTGAATTAACATCTAAAAGAAAAGGATCAAAACCAGAATTTCACTTGTGGTTGGTTTTTTTTTTTTGTTTGTCCCTGGAGAAAATTCAATACTTTTTTTTTTTTTTTTTTTAAATTGGGTTTTTGAAACATTTCTGGTGACAATCTAAGCTTTATAAATTGGCAGACTGAAATACGATCATACACTTAATAAATAATCCGTGTGAGTCAAAACTAATCAAACTAACAGATACAATATAGAAAGACTAATGCACAAAAAATAATCATTAAAACTCAATGTTTTCTTATATAAGTCAGATTCCAATGATCTGCTTTAACTTTGGTTTCTTTATTTTCATTTGAGGCACACTTTTATATCAAGTTTCTCTGTAAAACCAGTGAATGGAAACTTACTAAATGATTAATAACAATAAATGATTAATAGGTGTTGAAATAAATGATCAATTGTTTTAAAATTGAGTCAGTCAATAGGCTGCTAACCATTATTAAAAACTATGCATTACACCTCCTGGCATAACCTTCATATCACTTTTTACTACAAGGCTTGTAGCTTTTTTTCAACTCTAGTAAAAGTTTATTAACCATTTACAAACTAGATAGGAATTAAAGCATATAGAATGTAACAGGAGCACCTTGTGATCAAGTGATCAGTGGCAGCTGAACTGGATTCTCTGATGATGCAAGAAATAAAAGTCCAGAAATCTCACATGTGTAAGAGAACCACAGAACCTCAACCGAGGTCAGAAGGGGCTTTTGGAGGCTGTCTGGTTCAACAACCCTGCTCAAGCCAGGGCCACACAGAGCAGGTTGCCCAGGACCATGTCCAGATGGCTTCTGAATATCTCCAGGAAGGGAGACTCCACAACCTCTCTGGGAAACCTGTTTAGTTCTCAATCACCGGCACTGTGCAGAAGTGTTTCCTGATCCTGATCTTTCAGTTTGTGCCCATTGCCTCTTGTCCTGTCACTGGATACCAATGAAATACCAATACTTGGCTCTATCTTCTTTGCACTTCAGGTACTTGTACACATTAATGAGATCCTCCTTGAGTCTCCTCTTCTCTAGGCTGAACAGTCTCAGCTCTCTCAATATTTCCTTGTACAAGGGATGTTTCTTCCATTCTGTTCTCCATCTTTGAGGCCCTTTACTGGACTCTCTCGAGTAGTTGCATCTCTCGCTTGTACTGGGGAGCCCAGAACTAAGCAAAGCACTCCAAGTGTGTCACCACCAGTGCTAAGCAAAGAGGAAGGCAATACTTTGCTTAATGCAGCCCAGGGTACCATTCACCTTCTTTGCAGTGAGGGCACAGTGCTTGCCCATATTCAGTTCTTTGTCCACTAGGACCCCCAAGACATTTTCTGCAAAGTTGATCAACACACAGGTTTATCAAACACCTGACCAAAGTTCTATAAAATACTACCTGTTCTACAGTACATTTCAGATTAACTTGAATTAACAGTGAAAAGGCATCCATTGAACTCAGAAAGTTCAAAATTTGTTCAAGAGAAAACTAATGAGAACTTCAAGATTCTAGTCTACCCCCTTGGAACTGTCACTTAAGTGAAAGTTGCTTAACTTTGTCTAAACACATTTTTATTAAGTATTCAATGGGCCATTAGAATATGACAGTAGATCCCAGCAACTTTATCCTCCAGGACCAATTTAAATAACCACAACTGAGGGGGAAAATTAACGTGTTGCTCACCCTAAGAGTTAACAAAAGTTAGTAATACTAAAAGTTAATAACTGCCAAACAAGGAGACAAAACATTGTTTGGTTTGGAGTCAATCCTGTCCCATATTCTGTGGCACTTTAAATTAGCTCATTGTATTTTATGAGCATTAAAGCTTCCCCCTCCATCAGTCAACCCCTTCTCTTGGTTTAATTTTAATACATGCTGTGAAGTTATATCCCTTGAAATCATTGGCTTGTCTGAAGGTCCCCAGAAACTCCGTCCTCAGTTCTCTCTCACAGTAACATTTACTCTTCTCCACTCACATCTTAAGTCGTTACTTAGCTGTTTCTAGACCACAGAAACTTATCAGTCACAACAGGAGAGTTTTCTCTCTCTTATATTCATACTCAGCAGGAGAACACAGAATAAATTTCCTCTAATGTGCATCAGTGTATGTGTACATATAACCTACACACTCTGGTGAATGTAACAACCTAATTTAGGACTTACATTGGGTCATGAGGTGGTTTGCTCTTTTTTTTTTTTTTTTTTTTATTGCCTGCAAGTTCTCCCTCCAACCAAGAAACAGGGAATATAGTTTCTCCCCCATCTCTGACCACAAAGCTGGGCAAGAGTTTCACATTATATTTATCACATTACATATGGAGGTAAATTTCACATTACATCCAAAATGTATTCAGCAACTGGGTAAACTTGCATGGACTGCTACACTTTCATAAAACCCCCTGATATTAAAATATAAATATTTGTGTCACTGGAAATTCTTGTGGTTGCAATAGTCAGTGTCAGTGTCACCACCTAACTGTTAGGCAGATCAGTCAAAATCCTATTATGACAAGAGAGAAGATATATTAATCTTTCTACCATGCACAAAGTTTCTGAGAGCACAGGCCAATGGAGAGTGGTGAGCTACATTTAGTTAACCAGTTCTCATGTTGAAAGGAGATGGCACGTGTATACAAAACTATGTGAAAGACTAGATTTCCAACTCCATTTCAGAAAAGAAAACATTTGAATATTTTTGTGTTTTTAGACTGGGGAGGAAATAAAAGGAATAGGAAAAAAAATGGAAAAAAAAAATACACTCTTACATTGACTAAGTCATTGCTAAAGCTACATTTTTTGTCATTGTTCCTGAGGCAGACAAGGAGTTCATGTTTTTCAGAAAATTATCCATGAGTGCTGACACTTTGGGACTTTTTGCATGTGGGTGGGTGGCTGCAATGCTAACCAGTGGAATCCATTTCAGAGAAACCCTTTGCTGCTGCTGTCAAGTCCTAGTCTGCAATGGATATGACAAAGAACAGGAGCCCAGCACAACCAACACAATGACAAAGTGTCCTGGAACTGTGAACTCTCCCTGAGATTGCCTGGAGCTTTCTCCCTCCCATGAAGAAAACAAAAGGTCTTTTTTTTTTTTTTTTTTCTTTCTTTTTTTCTTCTTTTTTTTTTCTTTTTCCCTCTCTCCCATATTTAGAACCATAGCTTGTTTCAAAGGTTGGGTCTGCACGGTGGTCAATGCAGTCTCAATATGGTATTTATTTATTTATTCCTTGTCTAAAATGTTTTTGGCACAACATATTTGCATGAGTTAGATGGTGTTTATAGAAAACCTGAATATTGGAGTTCATAGAGAAGATCATTGGCTTATTCTTTCTCACTTTTTATTGAATTTTCCTCACTTGTTTCTGCTGCTACTCATTTAATTTGCTTATAGGTATTGATTTCTTTGGGGATTTTTTTTTTTTGGGAGGGGGGGTTGTTTGTTTTGTGCTTTATTTTGCTTTCTGTCTTTTTTTTTTTCTTTTTCTTCCTCTCTCTCTTTTTTTTTTTTTTTTAACATGACTGTTCATGTCTTCTCTATAAAAGCTTCAGACAACCCTATTATTAAAAAGGATGAGGGTGATTTTGCCTGTAGAAGAGTCTCCTGGAGCTAGAGCCCATTCCTCCTCTGGGTGCAAAATTTTCCTTCATTCTCTGAAAGAGGAAATTTGATTTTTTTTGAGTTTTCTTATAAAACACAACACCATCAGAGGCTGCACATCCCACTCACAGACTTAAACACCATATTTCCTACCTTTAGCAAACAACTGTGCCAAAACTGCTCTCATCTTACCTACTTGCAGTATTTGTGGAAAACCTCAGTTAACACATCCTCCAGTTTAATATAGGGCTGTGGAAAAGCTCTAATTCAGAAAAAGCACTGGCTCCCTGTTTCTTCCCCAAATGACTCAGCCTATCTTCAACACTGTAGGAAGCCTTTCATCATACTGATTTCTAAATTATGCCAAATGACAGTAAGGCTAGGTTGCTCTGCAGTTGAATATTCTTGGTTCTCAGCAGAGTATATGAAGAAGTACTTTTTACTGGTCATCTTTTAGGTCATCTTCAAATGGTTAAGATTCTGGTAAGGAAATTTTTTTTGACTTTTTATGTATATCATAGAATCATAAAATCATAGAATGGTTTGGGTAGGAAGGGACCTTAAAAATCATCTAGTTCCTACCCCCTGTCATAGGTAGGGATGCCACCCACTACGACTTCATCCAGGCTGGACTTGAACATCCCCAGAGATGGGGCATCCACAGTTTCTCTTGGCAAGCAGTTCCAGGGCACCACCACCCTCTGAGTGAAGAATTTCCTCCTAACATCCAAATTAAATATCCCTTCTTTTAGTTTAAACCCATTTCCCCTTGTCCTGTCATTGTCTGATTGAGCAAAAAGTTGCTTTCCATCTTTTTTATAAGTCCTTTTTAAGAACTGAAAGGCTGTGTGTGATAAGGCAGAGTTTGTCTGAACAACGGCAGATCTCTCAGCCTGTCTTCGTACGAGAGGTGCTCCAGCACTCTGATCAGCTTCACGGCCCTCCTCTGGACCCACTCTGACAGCCCCACATCCTTCCAGTGCTGGGGGCCCTAGACCTGGATGCAGCACTCCAGGTGGGGCCTCACAAGGGCAGAGTAGAAGGGGACAGTCCCCTCCCTCCACCCGCTGCCCACCCCTCTGCTGATGCAGCCCAGGATGCAGTTGGCCTTCTGGGCTGCAAGCACACACTGCTGGCTCACGTTGAGCTTTTCAATCCACCAGAACCCCCATGTCCTTCTCTGCAGGGCTGCTCTCAGTGAGCTCTTTTCCCGGTCTGTGCTCGTGTCTGGGATTTACATGCAAATATATATGTGTATATATATATATATATTTATATACATGTAATATTTTACACAATTTGTACCTAGATTTGTGTTATTGCTGGTTAATCACAGAACAGAATCATAGAACAGCTTAGGATGGAAGGGACCCTAAATATCACCTACTTCCACCCACTCTGCCTTGGGCAGGGACATCTCCCACTAGACCAGGTTGCTCAAAGCCCCATCAAGTGGCCTTGAACACTTGCAGGGATCTACAGCTTCCTAGGGTAACCAGTTCCACTGCCTCACCATCCTCACAGTGAAGAATTCCTTCCTAATATCTAATCTAAATCTGCCCTATTTCAGTTTCAAACCACTAGATGTCAGATAACAAGTTCTACCAGTTACACAACCGGTAAAACTTTTCTGAGCCCAGCCTTGACAGAGAACAACTGTTTTCAAATGGTTCAAAATTACCCCTAGGTCTCAAACCCACATCCCAAGACCAAGGTAAATCATGATGCCCTGAACAATGGAATTGGCTCTAACCCCTTTTGAATCAGAATTATTAATTTTATTTTTTTTCTAGCTAAGTTCCTTTGCAGTAACAAAAGGTTTGTTGAGATCAAAGTGGTCACTTTGACTGGCTGAAATGAAAACCCCGTGGTGCCTCCTCCTAACCTGAGTGCTTTACACTGATGACATAGTCATCTATGAGCTTCTTATATCTGACTATAACTCACAATAAAATCTCAGTTTCTTCATGATGTTAGTTTCAATGTAAACAATCTACATTAAGAAAGAAAGTCCTGCTTTTGCTTTGTTGTGGATGTTCCATTCCATGGCTGTAAAGCATCACTAGGTACAGTTAACATTTAAGTTGCATCTTCATTAACATCTAAGAATTAACAATAGGTAGAGTCCACATATAAGTTGCAAACTATTTTGCTGTATCTGGAATTGTATACTAAAACCCAAATAGCAACAATTTACCAGTCTACCTAAATTTTGCCTTATTTACAGGTAACGCAAAGAATGTCATGGAGACTTACAGAACATAATGATGGACAAAATGATTGACAAAATCACTAGATGTCTCTGAACTTGTTTTTCAATAAGTCGTGTATTAGATTGTCAAGGCATTACATGTACCTACCACTACAGTATATAACACTTGCAGAGAATTTCTCCTGTAGCTTACTTTAATATAACTATATACATCTACATTTAAAATATCTGTACATGTAATATCTGTACATACCTGTCATTCTCTATAATTCATTACTTCTGTGTTGTTTTTTTTACCAGTCATTTTTTGTAATGATTTGTAATGAAATGAACCATAAGTATAAAGATCAGCAAATTTAAAAAAAAAAAAAAAAAAAAGTTTTAGTAAGTTAAAAAGTAAGTTAAAAACAGAAAACACTCTTGGTGTTTTCATCTGAGTGAACAACATTAGTAAAAATGTATAAAATATGACTTAAAGTTTCCCTTTTGTGTGCATTAAACTTTAAATAAAACATATTTTGCAATTGTACATTAAAAAATACTGCTACGCTGTATTCAAACAGGATTGTTGAAGCAGTTTGCATATCCCAGTCTGGTCCCTGGGACATTTAACAACAACAACAACAACAAAAATCAGAAAAACTAACTAAATGAGAACTCTACTCTGTGAACTCCAAGCCTGCTATTCTGCTATTTACAGTAATGTCTACAAGGCACGCATATGAACACTTAATTACTTGTATGGTCCTATTAAATTCAGTGGGAACTGTTGCAGGCATGGGTCTCTTCAGGACTGCCATAAGTGTACCTTCTCCGGGAACAGTCTGATTATTAATTTTATCTGAGGATACCTACCAGTATCCTGCAGGCACATATCACATATTTGAGCTATAAATGTAAGCAGTCTCTCTTCCTTAGCTTAGCATACATATCTAAAACATATAAACTTAATCTTAATTGGTGTTGTAGCTACATTCCTGAGAAAGAAGCTCAACAGAAGAAGCAAAGTTACAGAAAAAATCTAGGGGCATTTTATCTGGACAACAAAGTTCCTCTCAACTTTTTCATGAGATGAGCAACTTTAATCTCCAAGTTGACTGTGGCAGACAGAAAGCTTCAAGCAAAGTGATGGAAATAGGTCTTAGCATCAGAGACCTGATGGTTTTTAAAGCCTGTGTCTGAAATGAAAACAATAATGTAAGTTACTTTAACACAGCAGTAAAAGCAACTTCCTTGCAATCCACATTATCCCATTGCTTCCACTGGAAAAATAAGCAACACTTAGTATATCAAAACATCTGCTCTAGATTTACTGGCCTAACTCATCAGAGGAAAGAAAGATCCTCTGCCAATATCTTCTTTTGCTAAAAGTGGGTAAATTACAATACTGTTATCTACAAAAACATGACGACATTTCAAATTTTTTATCTTTTTGATAATCACACAGATAATAATTTTTCAGTAGTCAAAATCACTAATTTCTCTTTATTTGTTATATATCTACAAGTAATTGATTTGAAATAGTATAACAAACAGAAGTTAAGGTTAATTAAATCAAATGAAGAATTTTGAAAAGTGAGACCTGTTATTGATATGCCTAAATATTGACTTTAGCCCCTATGAATAGATCAATAAGGTTTAATGTCAGAATGGACTCATCATAACAAAAGACAACGAAATTCCATTCCCTTAAGAAATACCTGATTCTGCCTAATGCACGCTTTTGAATTACAGAGAAAAGAGAAGAAAAAGGGAAGGGAAAGAATTATGCACTGAAGTAACTCCCACTAGATATAAATAATGGACCCTATTGTTTCTGTGACTGTCACCTTTATGAACTGTCATTATCTTAAGCACAACTTGTCCAACCCCCATTTTTGTCTCTGTCCTGTTAGGTGTTTGGCTAATACAGAAAATAGTTCTCCAGCATAATCTTCATGCCACTCCACACTGCAGCTCACCCACACCACTCCCAGGCCTCTTCCTGAACCCTTTCAATTTCTCAGCTTCTCTTGGTCTGTGGGACAGTGGTGGGCAGTTTTACAGCAGGCTCAGTGTCAGGCTTACTGGCATAGACAGCACAACTCTCTTTGCTCATAACAACCACAATCCAGTGTTGTTTTTTTCTTTTTCCATTATAGAGTCCTTCAACTATGAGACCACCTTTAACAAACAGTCATGGAAATGTATATTGTTTTCATCCATCCTGGCTATACCAAATGACAAACTCCACTATATACTATTCCTCCATTCCAGCAGAATGAGCAGTCATTTGTCAGGAACAGTAATGATCATTGCTTGGGGAAACACTAAACAGTATAAAGCCAGGTCAAACATCTGCAGCCTGACAAAAAGAGGCATTTATAATTACCTTTCTGAGACCTGTCCCTTATCTCTTATCTGAGTGCAATGTTGATTTGATATTAGGCTTTCAACCAAATAGCATGTTAATACAAAACAAAATGAAGCAGATTTTCAAGCTTATTGCCTCAACATGCTTGTTTTATCAAAGAACATTTTTAAATGTCACAAATGCACTAGTTATTTCCCCACACCTATTCCCCTAACCCATGCCGACTGCTGTTAACAGAACCACCATCCTTTTATTTAGGGCCTCTGCTGATTTTCCATTATTTTTTGTGTCACTGGTATTCAAAACAGCAGGCTTGTGGCCCCTCTGTATTCTGGCCCAGTATTTGCTTTACCTAAGTCTCTTGGAATGGTTATGAGATGTGTTAGGGAAAGATGTCAATGCTGGTGCCTCAGAGAACTTCTTGTTCATTTTGTTTAGAATTCTCTGGTGTAAGTTCCTTCAATCAGGCAATTAAACAGTTTGATTTTCAAATGTTTCTTAACATCATCTTTCATTACCTCTGGAACTGAAAAGTATTTAGCATTGCATGGCAGAAGCTGGGACTTACATTAGATATGTGACAAAGATCGTTATTGAATTGTCATGTCTTCTTCAATATCAGTAGTAACTGTACCAACTTGTAATGGGTCACTGTTGACTTGCTTTGTTTCTCCATAGACTTTATCTGTGGACTTCTCTTTGTGGACTTTTGTTTTCCTCATCAAATTTCTGTGGTGTTTTTGTTTTTGTTTTCCTGCCTTTGAACTCGTGTTCACCACTGCTATTTTCTATTTTTCTCCTAATTTTTATATCTTTGGCAAAAAAAAAAAAAAAAAAAAAAAAGAAAAAAAAAAAGAAATATTTGCTTTCAACTCTATGCCTGATGTTTAAGAAAAAAAAAAAAATAAAGTAAAAAAATAAAGTAATAATTTCAAAACCTTAATGATTCCACTCAGAACTGTTTTCAGCTTTGTAAAACAGGTCCTTTAACATCTTTCTGTATATCTATTGCTGGTTCAGACTATGTTATGTTTGTACCAAATGTACTTAGGTCAAGACAATTCAGATTTAAAAAACTACTAGTTACAAGTTCTAAGGTCAGCTTCTCTTTTTACAAGGTGAAGTCTAGCTTAATGCACTTGGGAGTTGGATGTAGCATACACCAAGTTAGAAAATCATTATGTACAATTTTAAGAAATTACAAAAGCAGGCTGTGGGACATAGGCAGCATGTGTCACTTGGACTGAAGTCCTGCACTAGGTACTCATCTATTGAAAACTATGAGTTACTCTGCTGACATGCATTTTCAGCTGCGAGGGTAGTGACTGTGCAACGCAGCTGGTGGCTGTGCTGTGGCATGGTAGCTGCAGAACACAGTGAGAACAGTGAAGACAGCAGAAGCTCTAAAAATAAAAGAAAAATAACAAAATTGTAATAAAATTTAATTAGAAAATGAATGAGATTTTATTAAAAACTTCTTGACGAAATGGTTTTCAACAGGAAAACAGATTCTGAATTACTTTTAAAATTCTGCCTAGCAATATTATTCACCTGAGCTGGTATGTTCATCTGTCTAAAGATGTAAATATACATATCACTCTACAGCTACTCTGAAAACAGTGGAAAACATTTCAAGCTTATAAGCTCTACTTATCTGGGGGGGAAAGAGAAGGGGATACAGATTTTCAAATGCAAAAATGCAGTGCATAGTGCTGTTGTTATATACCCAAGAAGAACTGCCAACAGCTGAGAAAATCTGGCTGACTTTTTTTCTTTCCATGGGGAAAAAAGAGCATGGATTCTTACTTAATGGATTTAGCCTTCTGAAAACATGCTTTGAAATATGGGAGATACTGGGGACTGACATCCTTCATTGGCTACAAAATTAGCAAAAACTTGAACACCTAATTCAAACGCCTTAACTAGACATTAGCAATTAAATGAAACATCAGAAGTGTACAGAAATAAAAAGTCTCTCAAGTTAAGGCCTAGTGAATCCCAAACACAAATTTTGATGGACACTGAATATTTTGCTAACACAGAAGAGTTAAAGGTCTAGGTATGTTTTTAAGTCAATTTGCGCTGAAATTTGGTAATTAGATGAGAACAGATCATAGAATCGTGTAATAATAGAATCACAGAGTGCCTTGAATTGGAAGGGATCTTAAAGATCACCTGGTTCCAACTCCCCTGCCATTAGCAGGTATGCCACCCACCAGATCAGGTTGCTCAAAGCCCCATCCAACCTGGCCTTGAACACTTCCAAGGGTGGGAAATCCACAGCTTCTGTGGGCAGCCTGTGCCAGTGCCTCACTACCCTCTGAGTGAAGAATTTCCTGTTAATATCTAGTCTAAATCTCCTCTCTTTTAACCATTCCCCCTTGTCTTAGCACTATCTGTCTGTGTATAAAGTCACCTTTAAGTACTGAAAGGCTGCAATGACCACCCTCTGAAGCCTTCTCTTCTCCAGGCTTAACATTCTCAGCTCTCTTCATATGAAAGGTGCTCCAAGACTTCTGATCATCTTTCTGGCCAACCCTGTGCATATCCTTCCAGTGCTGGGGGCCCCAGACTTGATGCAGCACTAAAAATGTGGCCTCACAAGGGCAGAGCAGAGAGGCACAATCCCCTCCCTCCACCTGCTGCCCACCACTCTGTTGATGCAGTCCAGGATGCAACTGGCCTTCTGGGCTGCAGGTGTGCACTGCTGGCTCACGTCAAGCTTCTTGCCCATCAGAATCCTCAAGTCCTTCTCTGCAGGGCTGCTCTCAGTGAGTTCTCCCAGTCTGTACTCATGTCTGGAAATGCCCTGATCCAAGTTGCATCACCTGACACTTGGACTTGGTACGCTCATGAGTTTCATGTGGTCTCACTTCTCAAGCTTGTCCACGTCCCCTTGAATGGCATCCCATTCCTCTGTTGTATCAACTGCACCACTCAGCTCGGTGTCCACTGCAAACTTGCTGAGGATGCAATCAGTCCCATTGTCTATGTCATTGATAAAGTTATTAAACGGCACCGGTCCCAGGACAGGCCCCTGAGGGACACCGCTGTAGTGGGTTTACGTGGCAAGGTTTTGGTAGCAGGGGGCCATAGGGGTGGTTTCTGTGAGAAAGATCTAGAAGCTGCCCCATGTTTGGGAAGAGCCCCACTGTTTTCCAGGGCTGAGCCAATAAGCAATGTTGTTTTGCGCCTCTGTGAGAGCATATTTAAGACAGGGAAAAAAATGCTGTGCCACACAGCAGCCAGGAGAGTGAGGAATGGCCTTGCAGGCACCAAGGTCAGTGTAAAAGGAGGGAGAGAGGTGCTCCAGGCGCCGGAGCAGAAGTCCCCTGTGGCCTGTGGTCAGGACCATGGTGAAGCAGGATGTCCCCCTGCAGCCCATGGAGTACCACGGTGGAGCAGGGTTCCATGCTGCAGCCCGTGGAGGAGACCACGGTGGAGCAGGTGTACCTGCACCAACAGAGGCTGCCGCCTGTGGAAGACCCCTGCCAGAGCAGATTCCGGGCCGGACCTGTAGCCCGTGGAGAGGAGACCACGCAGGAGCAGGTGACCTGGCAGGAGCTGCTGCCCGTAGGGGAGCCAGGTTGGAGCAGTTTTCTCCTGAGGGATGGACCCTGTGGTACGGACCCATATCTGGAGCAGTTCTGGAAGAGCTGCTGCCTGTGGGAAGCCCACGCCGGATCAGTTCATCAAGGACTGCATCCCGTGGGTGGGACCCCACAGCACAGGGGACGGGAGTGACTGAGAAGGAGTGGCAGAGAAGAAGTGCTGTAGACTGACCATAACCCCCATTTCCCCGTTCCCCTGTGCCGCTCAGGGGGAGGAGGTGGAAGAGGGTGGATGGGGGGGGGGAGGTGCTTTTGGTTTCTTTCCTTTGTTTCTCACTTCTCTAGCTTGTTAGTAACGAGCAATAAATCTTACTATCTTCTTATGCTGAGTCTGTTTTGCCCGTTACAATAATTATTGCATGATTTTCTCGTCCTTATCTCAACCCTTGAGCCCTTTTCACATATTTTCTCCCCATTCCTCTTTGAGGAGGGGGAGTAAGAGAGCGGCTGTGGTGGAGCTCGGCTGCCCACTCGAGCGGAACCACGACAACCGCTTGTTACCAGTCCCCACCTGGACATAGAGACATTGACCACAATGCTGTGGGTGCAATCATCCAGTCAATTCCTTATCCACTGAATGGTCCACCATTAAAATCCATCTCTCTCCATTTGGAGATCAGGATATCATGTGGGACCATGTCAAAGGCCCTACAGAAGTCCATGTGGATGACATTGGTTGCTCTTCCCTTGTCTGCTGATGTTGTCACTCCATCAGAGAAGGCCACCAGATTGGTCAGGCACAATTTGCCCTTGGTGAAGCCATGCTGACTGTCTTGGATCACTTCCTGGTCTTGCATGTGCCTTGACGTTGCTTCTAGGAAGAGCTGTTCCTTGATCAAACAAATGCATTTGCATAAGGAATTTCTTGTACCTATGGGTTATGAACTACAACAACCAGGAAATAAAGAGCTACAACAAACTCAAAAAAAAAAAAAAAAAAAAAAAAAAAGGAATATTAATCATATTAATCGCAATTACTGTAAATGCTTGACCAGACACCAATTCAAACTTGGAAAAAAGAATCAAGGTAGTCTCCTCTTCTTTAAGCTGGTTTACCATTTTTAGTAGAAAAGAAACAGATATGTCAGCTTTAACTGTTATGTGTTCCATATCCATACACATGTGCAAGGCACAAAACAGCTCTTTTGAGAACACAAAAATAATTGTCAAACTGTTAATTGGAGTCATACAATCATATGCAAGGTATGTAAGATTTAAAAAAAAAAAAAAGTAAATGAGGAAAGCCAAGATACAGTGAGGTTAAATTACTTCCACACAGTGCCATGAAAAGCTGACAACAGGTCAAGACTGGAATATAGTTCCTTGTGGGATGAATGGCAAATTTATGTTGTAATTGACACTGCAGGTTGAGTTTGTAAATTTTTCAGTGCATACTTATGTAATACATATATAATCAAAAAGCCTTTTTTTTTTTTTTTTTTTTTTTTTTTGACTGGGAACCATCACCTAATTTAACAATACTTAGTATCCTCTTTTTAGAAGCCTGCTTAGTTTGTAGCATTGTTGGTGTCCGCAGGATGCAGGGAAAGAGAATACATCCATCCTCACATCTCTCATAACAATTACAAATATGATTAATCTTACTGGTTGTGGGTTTGCCCAGAAGCTGAAGGCAATGCACCTGAAAGATCAGTTCTAGAGCCATGAGCAGCTTAATTTGTAAATGTGCTATTCAAACCATGACGTTAATCAAAACAAGAATTATAAATTCGCATAGGTCACCCCAATTCTTGAAGACAACAGCCCTGTTTCTAGCCACTGACATGGTGCCAATGATAAACTGGCAGATGAAAAACAAGCATACCATATCCATAAAAGCTGCAAAAGCAGCCCTGCTGCATGAAAATCACTGAATTAATCTACAGGCAGACAATGTCAACACTTTTCCAAAACTCCTTTTGTATTTCATAAGTGGAAATGACAAAGGGAAGGCTTCATTAGTGACCTAGCAGTTAGAAGCAGAACAAGGTTTGAGGGAGATGAAATCCCACATGCATATGTTACAGGCAATGAGTAGAGGTGCACTGTTGTCAAAAAGGGCCTGTTCTCAGCAGGTACATTGATGCACCTCATTGCTTCTGCTGAAAAAAGAAAAAAAAAAGAAAAAAAAAATAGCTGTTATCACCATAAGGCATGATGATGGTGTTGTGGTTTGCCAGTATTGTTTCGTTGGTTTCAGGCTAGTCTCCCTCCAGTTTTTGGGTTTAGAACAAGGCATCCTGTTCCCATGGATATTGAGTAGAGAGCACATGCTTTTCACATTAAAAAAATAAAGACATTACCACGAAGAGAGTATGGGATGACCATATCACAGAATCACAGAATCACAGAAACACAGAATTGTAGGGGTTGGAAGGGTCCTCAAAAGATCAGTGGGTCCAACCCCCCTGCCAAAGCAGGTTCCTTAGAGCAGGTTCCTTAGAGCAGACTGCCCAGGTAGGCGTGCAGATGGGCCTTGAATATCTTCAGAGAAGGAGAGTCCACAACCTCCCTGGGCAGCCTGTTCCCGTGCCCTGTCACCCTGACCATGAAGTTCGTTCGCATGTTGGTGTGTCTTCAGCCTTCTGGCATGTCAGCCACTCCTCCCAGCTTTGTGTCATCAGCGTACTTGCTGAGGGCAGACACTATTCCCTCATCAAGGTCATCAATGAAGATGTTGAACAAGACTGGACCCAGCACCAACCCCTGGGGAACACCACTAGTCACAGGTCTCCAGCCAGACTCTGCACCACCTACCACCACCCTCTGAGCTCAGCCAATCAGCCAGTTCTCAACCCACCTTTCTGTCACCCAGCCAGGAACATCACCAAGATTTTGCTCAGGACTGAGCTCTGGGGGATGCTGTAGAGTCAGGAGGGTGCAGGGATGAGCTCCTGATACCAGATCAGCTGTGTAGAGGTTGGGTACCTGTAACTTCACACAAAGAAACTTCACATGATGCCCCACCATCAGGTGTGGGCCTGGAGCTGCTGAGCTTGCTTGAAGATCCAGTCCTTCCTGAGATCCCCATAAATCTTAAGACATCCTGGGTTTAGATCAAGGGAGACCCTTCTCTGGCGTAGCTTCAGTATTCTAAGATATATATTATAATGAATTTTCCAACAAACCTGTCACCTGCTATCTGTCTTAAGAAGATAAACATAGGAAAGGCTTTGCTGTAGAAAAATCCTAAATGATTTACCATTTCAAGGCAGGTGTTATCTGTGCTGTAATACTTAAATCCTCTTGTATGATCCCTCAGGAGAGTGGAACACTTAGCAAAACAAACAAAGAGCAATTTCTCATCTGGTAAGAACTCTTTGATGTCACACTCAAGAACTTGTTACAGGGCAAAAAGGGCAGCATGCTTTATATGGGAAACCAAGAATTTCTTGTTAGTGTAATTAAAATCCTACAGAATAACTAAGCAACAACAAAGCATCTAGGACAGTACTAATACTCATCTTCCAAATGATCTGACTAATATAGAGCAAATCTCCTTAAAAATAGGGTTTAATATCATTATGTAAAACTTCCAACTATCTTCCCCTTACTCTCATTTTATGCTTGCCCTTCCATGGCAGCACTGGTGTAACACACTTCTACAGTTCACCACCAGCTTCTTTACTGGTCTGGAACTCATGTTATGTCCTAATTTGCTCTATAGGGTATATTTTACACTTGTTGAATACTTGTTGCTTGTTACCCTTGTGGCTAGTTTTGCTCAAGTCCCATATTGGTGTCTCTTTTAGCTGGTGGTGATAAATTGTTTACAGTCCTGCAGTCTCCAGTGCCAGCTGGCTCCCTCTCATATCACCACATGCCCCTATACCTTTGTGCTGCATTCCACATTCCCTTTTTCAAGGCCTCTGCTGTCACACCATGCCTGCATTTCCCTGCATGATGTCATTATGTACGGTCATAAATTCTGCATTCTGCACAGAATAGCCATACTGTCTATATAAAATTCTGGCTATTCCATGATTGTACAAAGATAAGCAAAAGTAAAACAAATTAGGCAACAGTCACCTGATCATTGGAAGATTTGCTGTTACAGCTAAATTAACTAAAACAAAGCTCCAGGCAGGCCAAGGAGACCCCACACAAAGCCTGGCAAGCTTCTATCCTGAAACCATGCACAGTTATTGCAAAGTCTACAGACTTTACTGGGCTACACAAGACTACTGAGAGTTTCTTGTCAAGAAAGGAAAAAAAAATATCCCAGAGGAAGGGGAATCATTCCAACAAAATGTTCCATATTAGTGTAACAGGAAAAGTAAACACATGAATGCGTTATCATGAAAATAAAATCTGAACTGATGCTGACCTGGTTGCCATTCATGCTCTCCATGATGTGAACAAGCTTATTTGCAACAGGCAGCCGTCCTTCCACCCCAAGACACACATTCACACCCCACACTTCAGGTTTTACTGCTATGCTTCCTGTGGCATATTAATGAGCAAAGTCAGAAATGCCTATAAACACATTTCTGAAACAGTGTTTATAGTGCAAGAGCATTCAATTTCTACTGTACTAACACATTATGAAATAGATACCTCTTGAATGTGCTGCATATCGATCTGAAGTGGTGAAAATACTTAACACCTTTATAAAAGCCTCCTTTGGCTTAGAGGAGAAAGTGTCCATGTACAGTAGCCCTTGTTATCCCCCAATTTTATTTTGTTCTGCTCCAGGCTTTGCAATGGCACTTGTCTTTTTCAGGGTTGAACAGATGCAGAATGTAATGTCATACATTAGCATATGTACAGCTTCAGAGATCACTGGTAGATAAGTATTTGCATTCCCATAACTTAAAAATGCATACAGTGCTATTTTTCTCCATTTTTTTTTTTGGAAAGTTCTATATAATATTGAGTATAAATGGGATTGAACTCATGTACACATAAGCAAATAAAAGTATCTTCGATAGAGATCTTTATAAGGTGGATTTTAGCCCAAAGCAAATTGTTGTAGTCAGGTTTAAAAGCCTTCAGAATTGTAGATTTTAATGGAAATAGTGTAGCAGAGCACCTGATAGCATCACTGCTAGAACTCCTCTGTGGAGCAGAAGGAACAGTTACAGAGAGACCACAATGCTGCTGCAATACTCCACAACCCCTCGTTCATAATTTTAACAACAGTTTTACAGTGAAAAATGGAAACAGTAAACAGCAGCTCAAAATTTCTACCAGCAGTATTAATACTGATGATGGTTGTAAAACCAATAGCATAAATCTTGCTCTTAGCACCGTAGCACATGTTTAATTAATCAGGCCTACCATCCTCATTTGCCCTTCACTGGGTTTCACTGATGATTACCCGGTGGAAAATTCAGCCCCTTAATGCAAACAATATCCTTTTTAACACTTTATTTCCAGAGACCAGCTGTGGGGTGGCAGAGGCATCATCAGTGACAGGGCCTGAGCTCTGCTCTGGTGCCCCAGCAATCCTTCCACTACTTAACCCTTCTTATTTGTTACAAACCTGCTTGCAAGGGCTTGCTTTCCTTCCTCTGTCACAGCAGCTTTTCCTTCAAGCCTTTTCTTTTCCTTTCAGCTTTAGCAATAGGATTACAGCCAAATATTTGTGCATTCTGCAAATGTGAGGCAAGAGAGGTATTAAGTGCTAAGTTATTCTAATTTATTCTGCTAAAGGAATCATGTGAGGTAGCACAAAGCTGGCCCTGGTTTTGAATTTTAGGCCAGTCACTAATTTTTCTTTTAAAGGACATCAGAATTTTATTTTCCTGTTGGTAGTCCTACCCAAGAACGAGAGACAAAAATCACCTAAGAAATGAAACCCTTGTAAATAAAATATAATTCAGAGACAGGAGCAGAATTTTCCTCTGGGTCATTATTAGTGAAACCCAGCGAGGGGATAACAAGGACACGAGACCTGATTAATTAAACATTTGCACTTACTGTGTGCAATTACAGATTCGGGAATCCTCCCATGGACATCTGCTTGCGCAGGGCTGGAGAAGCCACTGCAGCAGGCTCCGCGGGCACCTCGGGCAGAGCCCAGCACAGCAGTCCTGCAGTCCCATCACCACACCATGTACTCGAGGCCTGCCCACTCACCCACTGCCAAGGCCTACAAACAGGCCCAGGGTAATAGATACCAGCCCACCGTCCTTGGCAATGACACCTTGGAGTTTTCCTGTCAGGGGTGCATGTATGGCCACACTGATTTACCCTGCAGCTCCACGGGATTTAATATGCAGGGGGTGAGAACAGGTGTTTGAAACATTTTTGGAAGGGCCTTTGATGCTTTATCTGCAACTTAAAGCCTTTTTAGCCTTTTTTTTTTTTTTTTTTTTTTTTTTACTGTTGTGGTTTTCGTTTTGTTTTGTCTTTGTTGTTGTTGTTGTTTTGTTACTAATTAACTTAACTTATCTTGGGTTTTGCAACATTCTGACCAAAAAAAAAAAAAAAAAAGCCCTGAATTCCTGAAGCACAGCAAAACCTTGGTGTCAGCACTATTGGCTGGATGCTGTGGAGTTACTAATAGAGATTGTGACAGCCTGCCTAAAATCTACTGTAGTAGAAACATTAAATTGTCACAGCTCACATACAGCTCTGCAGTTCTCTAAGTCACAGCGTGTTTCGACCCCAGAAGGTGATGTTAAAAATTTACTTTTTTGGGATCCACTTCTCAAAGTGGGCTGGGACTGGTAGCACCCAAGCAGCCCTGTTGCTGCAACCTGATCTCTCAGGCAGAGATTCAGAACTGCTCTGCCTGCCTCTTGGAGGTGCTGCATCTAGCTCACCTGGGATTGTAAAGAGCACCTATCACTCTGGCCATTTCTCGGGCATCTCTGTAGAAATCGTGGTATTTGTGAGACAAAGATCAATATTTTAGTTCATTCCTCAGCTTCCATTTATTGATGTAGTTTGAGGTGTTTGGAAACATCCTATGTTACTAGAAGTGTGGCTGCTAGCCACAGTACCCCTGGGGGAAAGAAAGAAACTGAGGAAGTAACATGGAGAAATAAAATATAATTTTATATTTTCATACTTTTATTATTATGATAGTGAATTTCAACTGATAATTATCTTTGCATTTTTTAACAGCACTTGTAGTTCTCCTTCCCCCACATGTGTAAGAACAAATATTAAATCAGAACATTTCTGAAAAACCTAGACAAAGTATGAAAGCATGAATAGCCTAGTTACACAGGCTACTTCTTACATGATAGCTTAAAGGTGCGAGACATTTAACAGCAACAGAGACCTACAAGTACATGACAAGAAGGGAAAGAGAGAAAAAGAGTTGTACTGTTGAAAACTTCTGCTGCATTTTCTGTTGTAAGAAGAATGGGTGTAAAACCATGCTAGCGAAATCCTGCCAGGCACTGTGGGAGTCATCATCTTGTGCATGCAGCCACTTGAGTTGTGTTCAGTGCTACAGAAATCTGACTGTCATAAGTCAAAAAGATGTGCTGTGTTCACTCAACACAATTTTACAAACTTTTTGCTGTTGGTTTCCCTTGCAGTAAAATAATCTCTGCCCCAGTACCACTTATTCCTGCATTAAAAGGTAATGCCAGGTTTTCTTTTGGTATGTCTTCTTAAGCCCTTACTCCACATGGCCAGTCCTGTCATCCTGCCACAAAAGGAACATGCTTTAAAAACCCATCATGTCTGCCTACCAATGTGGCTGATTTCTGTGTGGGAATAATAGACAGCAAAATACATCTTCCAACCCTTAGAAGATAGAAACTTGCTGAAATGACAGTCCAGCACTGGAAGCCAAAAACAGAGCTGGATCTTTGAGTCCAATCTTTCGACAGACAATCAATAGGTGTCCTGCATAGCTGCAGGGACCCATAGTACCCATGAGCAAACCTGCAGGTCACCAGCGTCTTTCCCTACTCTTCTCCCAGGCAATAGCATCTATTCCTACGGGTCTTTCCTTTCAAACTGCATGATGTTCAGTAAAGAAATTCACCATTTGTGATCACTGTTTTTTGTTTGGTATGTTTTTTGTTTGTTTCTAAACCTCTTGTTTGGTTTTACTGATTTGCTAGATTTCATTCTAAATACTCCTAATTATTCATTGCATTAGCCTGATGAGCTGCAGGTATGTATCTTCAGCAAAAGTAAGATTTGAATACAGTATGCCTGAGTTTCTCCAATGGGATAAGTTGCAGTATGTTTCCAGTACAGGAGGGAGTTTGACAGATACTAGCAGCACAGGTCACTTCTTAACATGACAGAATGAGGAAACCAAACAAAAAGGAGAACTGGTGCCAATTCCGTAAGTGGATTTAAAGGGCAAGTAAATGCACTTTGCTCACTTTCAAAAATATTTATTCAGTCATCATTTTCAGGCAGTTTATCATAAAAGTCAGATTGCACATGTGTTTTCCACCCATGCCTTCAGACAGTCTTCACAAGAAACTAACTGAACTGATTCACTAGAAAGGATACAAGAGGAATAATGCTAGTTCCATCCTTTACACAACTTTTTTTTTTTTTTTTTTTTTTTTTTTAAGGGTGGAGAATTAACACATATTACAAATTCTAACAAGGCTATGCCAGGAATGTGTCTCTCTGAACATGGCACCACTAAACAAACAGGGACTGTTTTCATGAACAGAGTTGCCAGAACTAGGTTGTGCATTTAATTTAGCTGTTAGTTCACAATATTAATCTCTAAGGCCAGTTACGATTCATTTTTGATTGAAGCTGTCTTAGAAGAAAATGTTGAATTTTCTTAGTTTGAAGGTTTCAACCATACATTACCACTGAAATAGGTGTGGTATTTTTAATGAGTGGAAAGCATGTGAAGTAACAACACACACAAAACCAAAAACAAACAAACAAACAAATTAATGTGATTTGGTGTTTTGAAATGAGAGCTAAGAACCTGGATCCCATAATTTTATTTTAAAATTTGTTCTTGAGCAGACCAGTATGTGAGGCCAAATATTAATTCCTCTGCTTCTCAGCTTATTTCTGTAAATAACAGGTTTTAATATTTCACTGCCTCCAGTGAAGTAGTAGGCTCTTTAGATGAAAAGTACCAGATGATATAAGTTTCTATGATAACAAAAATACAGTAAACTTTCTCAATCATCTCATGAGGTGGGATTGATAATTTGTTAATTGATGCCTTTGGAAATAGATGTCTGAGCATAGACAGTATGAAGCTTCCCAGTCTGATACAACTTGACATAATACAGAGCAGTGCTAAGTACTGAAAACAGTGTGATAATCAACTTCCTCACTTTTTCAAGGAGCTTGGGCAAGAGAAACAGACAGAAATCTCCATAGTGATCCTACCACTACAACTTCGTTATTGAGATCATTGGCTTTGCCAGAAACCATGCTGAATCTTATGTGAAAACAAACAGCAGGGAATACTGAACAGCTTATAGACAGCCCACACAGGAACCACGGCAGCATTTTTTTTTTCTTAAACCTTGCACTGCACAGAGTTGCAATTGACTGGGTGACGCAGTAGCAGAAATCAATCGAAAACTCTAATAAGGGCGTCAGATAAGAATGAAGGGAAGTAAATGAAAAGATTGTGGATGACATAGCAGTGCTGTCTGAATAGTGATAGAAATAAAAGAAGCAGCTAGCAGTTCTCAGTGGTGTCAGTCCATTTCGGCTTCACCAATTCTAGAGCAATATTATTTTGTAGAGGAAAGCCAGCACTTCAGAGGAGATGGGCAAGACAATAGCTAGCTAAGAAAGCCACCACCTCCTATCTGCAAAAGACTCTGAATGCAAAAATGCATAAGGCTTAACTAGCAAAGTGAATGGTTGAAGAAAGGATGATTTTGGCAAAAAGCTTTCACAAATGTCAGTCAATGCCTGTAGTGGCAACTACACCTCTGCTGCCCACTCAGGGCCTATGCTGTGGAGACAGCCAAGCTGCAGCTCATTTACTAATATTCTGGGACACATCATTTTTGTTTACATTCAAAAATAACCAACCAAACTAAATAAGTAAAGCTGAGTCAATCTGACTTATGCAGGTTGAGTTTCAATTAGATCTTTTTACTTCAGGAAACTGCTAAACTGTAGACATCCTTCTATGTCTTCAGCTGATGGCAAGGAGTGACCCATTCTCTCCTACTTTCTTTGCTAGTTGTGCTGCTGACCTTTTCTGGTTGGGCAACACTTGATGACAGGATAGCCTTTCAGTGTTAGTAAAAAAGTATTGAGAATACATGACAGACAATGGGGATTTATATATAAAATTCATAAAAGCTGGGGACACTAATTAGTCACAAGACAGACACTTTCTTCTAAACTTTAAAATTTACTTAAAGAAACATGTTGCAGAACCACTGATAATGGCAATGGGACCCATAAAATTAAGGAGGCAGAATAGTTGGGGTCTATTTATCTCAGTGTAGGGAGTCTTTTATCTTAGACAAGTCCTTTAAAACTTCTTTGGGCCATGCTTGCAACAGTCTTAAAATGAGCATGGAGCACTAACTTTCAAAGTCTCAGAGAAAAGAAAAGCAGTACTGAGTATCATTACTATTTTCAGTAGCAAAAAAGATCTACAGTACCTACTCAACCAAGGAGAGAAGAAAAAATGAGAATCGTTTGTTGCCTCAGTAACATTTCTTAAAGCATTGGGGAGACTAGTAGGTTCTTGTGCATCTGCCTTGGGTGTAATATAGGTCTTGGTGAAACAAAAGGGCAAAAATAACTGCTGACTTCAATAGGGCAGGATTTCACAGAAGTGGTATACAGCCTTAGTCTCTGTATAGTTTACTAGTCTTTCTTCCAAAGCACCACCCTTATAGTCCATTCTCAGAAAGACCATGCTATCTCCATGTTTGCAGGTTTAATCCAAGTATTTTTTAGCTGTGTCACATCTGGTTATCATCAGCTGATTAAGTTGACACTTTTTCTTCTTTGACCGACTCCATAGCAGTCATTTATTAGTGAATAGGACCTATCTTACCAGTCAACCCACCATGTGTTGCCTACTAAATCAGTAGGAAAACTCAGAATAAAAATCATGTAGCAGAAAACATTGTTTATTGCAGCACCTCTGAGCTGCAGAAATAGAACCTTCTGAAGGTGATTTCTGGCTTACAAGACATCAGACCTTTGAAGTACACTCAGTTTGAAATCAATTCAGGAATTTACAGATATGGGGTATCAGGCCTGTTTATTCACAGTGATGAGAAGAGTTTAATTAATACAATGTATATTAGTCAATTCTTTGCTTTTAAACCTTACCTTTTGCCCATCAGCTAATCAATATATATTTTAATCTTCTCCCCTTTTCAGACGTGGTTTTAACATCTCACAGAACAGAGTAGTGGACTTCACAATCATTAGTTGCTATTACCAGTCCTTTCATTTTCTGAGCATCAGCAGTTTCTATAAATTCCACTTTTATCCATGTGTTATATTATCTGTTCTTACTTACCACCTATTTCAGAAGTATTCGTTAAAAAAAAAAAAAAAAAAGCCTACAGAGAGTTTCTATTAACCACTCGAAATAAATGCTTTAGACAATTTCCTTACTACTCTGAGAATTTCCCGTATTTGACATGGAATAAATAAATAAACAAATAAACTTGAGTTGCAGAGATGCAGAGATACTTCCATACCTGTGTGCAAAACCTAAACTCTGGATAAGGAAAATACGGTAATTTTCTGTGGTGTCCCTCTGGAGTCTGACTTGGGACTGGTGCTGCTTGATAATTCTATCAGTGACATAGATGATGGGATTGAGTGAACCCTCAGCAAGTTTGCAGATGACACCAAGCTGAGCGATGTGGTTGACACAACAGAAGGAAGGGAAGCCATCCAAAAGGACATAGACAAGTTGTAGAAGTGGGACTATGTGAACCTGTTGAGGTTCAACAAGTCCAAGTGCAAGGTGGTGCACCTGGGCTGGGGCAATCCCAGACATAAGCACAGACTGGGAGAAGCTGAGACGGGGAGAACTTGAGAGCTGCCCTACAGAGGGGGATTTAGTTGATGAAAAGCTCGACATGAGCCAGCAGTGTGTGCTTGCAGCCCAGAAGGTCAACTGCATCCTGGACTGCATCAACAGAGGGGTGGTCAGCAGGTGGAGGGCAGGGATTGTCTCCCCTCTGCTCTGCCCTTGTGAGGCCCCACCCAGAATGCTGCATCCAGGTCTGGGTAACCCAAAACAAGAAAAGTGTGGACCTTTTAGAGCAAGTCCAGAGGACAGCTACAAAGATGATCAGAAGGCTGGAGCATCTCTCCACCTCTCACTGGAGCACCAGTGATGAGTGGTGTTCCTCAGGGGTCAGTACTGGTACGAGCACTGCTTAACATCTTTGTCAGTGACATGGACAGTGGGGTTGAATGCACTCTCAGCAAGTTCACCAATGAAACCTAGCTGTGTGGTTTAGTTGACACTCTGGAGGGAAGGGATGCCATCCAGAGGGACCTTGACGGACTTGAGAGCTTGGCCTGTGTGAACCTCATGCAATTCAACAAGGCATAATGCAAGGTCCAGTATCTGGGTAGGGACAATCTAAAGCACAAAAACAGGCTGGATGGAGAATGGATTAAGAGCAGCCCTGAGGAGAAGGACCTGGGGCTGTTAGTTGATGAGAACCTCAACATGAGCCAGCAACATGTGCTTGCAGCCCAGAAAGCCAACCGTATCCTGGGCTGCATCAGAAGCATGCCCAGCAGGGTGAGGGAGGTGATTCTCCCTCTCTGCTCTGCTCTTGTGATACGCCACCTGGAACACTTTGTTCAGCTGTGGGGCCCCAACACAAGAAGGACACTGAAGCATGAGTGTAGAGGAGGGCCATGAGGATGATCAGAGGGCTGGAGCACCTCCCCCATGAAGACGAGTGAGTTGGGGATATTTAGCCTGGAGAAGAGAAGGATCCAGGGAGACATTATAGCAGCCTTCCAGTACCTAAAGGTGGACTACAAGAAAGCTGAAGAGGGACTCTTTGTTAGGGAGTGCAAGAATAGAACAAGGGGGAATGGCTTTAAACTAAAAGAGGGGAGCTTTAGGTTAGATATAAGACTGATATTCTTTACACAAAGGGTGGTGAAGCACTGGAACAGGTTGCCCTGAGAAGCTGTGGATGCCCCATCCCTGGAAGTGTTCAAAGCCAGGCTGGATGGGGCTTTTGTTAACAGTACAGGTGGTGAAACACTGGTATATGTTGCCAAGAGGAAGCTGAGTCTTCATCGTTGGAGACTTTTCAAAACCCAACACAGTGCTGGGCAACCTGCTCTAGCAGACCCTGCTCTGAGCAAGGGTCTCAGACTAGGTAACATCAAGAGGTTCCTTCCAACTTAGGTGATTCTGTGTTTCTGTGAGTTGTAAAATCTTTCAGCCAGTGGCTTGCTTGCAGGAATTTATTGCAATGGTTTATAAATTAGACTACTTTCTTGTGTGCTGTGAGAATGACCACATCACTGGTGTGGTGCCATCATGGAAGCAATTATCATAAACAAGGAATAGTCAAACACATAAATAAGCAGGGCAAAGAAAATGTGTTAAAATGTTGGTATTCGGAACACAAAATAGTATCAGAGATAGCATGGCAAACAGGATTATATACATCTTTGTTCCACTGTCCTCAGCTCTGGTGAGGCCACACCTTGAATACTGTGTTTAGTTTTGGGCCCCTCACTGCAAGAAAAACATTTTGGTGCTGGAGCATGTCCAAAGAATGGCAATGAAACTGGTGAAGTGTCTAGAGAATAAGTCTTATGCAGAGTCGCTGAGGGAGCTGGGGTTGTTCAGTCTAGAGAAAAGGAGGACTGGGGAGACTTCATCACACTCTACAACTACCTCAAAGGAGGATGTAGCAGGTTGCGGGTCAGTCTCTTCTCCCAAGAACCAAGTGATAAAACAAGAGGATATGGCCAAGAGTTGCTCCAGGGGAAATTAGGTTGGATGTTAGGACAAATTTCTTCACTGAAAGGGTTGTGTGGCACTGGAACAGGCTGCCCAGGGAAGTGATTAAGTCACTATCCCTGGAGGTCTTCAGAAAACACGTAGATGTGGAGCTCAGGGACATGGTTTATTAGTACATGGACATGGACTTGGTAGTACTAGGTTAACAGTTGAACTTCAAGATCATGTAGGTCTTTTCCAATCTAAGTGAGTCTCTGATTCTAAGAAAATTGAGGTATCAGGTTTACAACCCAGTTCAGTTACCCTGTATTTCTGACAATAATTAAACTCTTTCCTAACACACGACAATCCTAGAAACAATCAAAGTTGCACTATTTGGAACTACTTTCTTTCTTCCTTCTTTCTCACAGAGAACTCCTTCATTCTGGAAAAAGCAGGATTTTAATTGTGACCAAGCAGACATAAAGGAAAATGAAAAGTTCAATTGAAAAAAAAAAAAAAATATATATATATATATATATATATATATATATATATGTATATATGTATATTTAAAAAAAAAAAAAGCTCATGGTGCCATGAAGAAAATTTGACCAGAACTCTTTCCTCAGGACTACAGCCTAGATTCCAGTCTAAAGTCAACCCAACTAGCTCCACATATTTCAATTTCATGTCCTTCAGATTTATATGTTTCTGAGAGTGTCAGGTTTATAGTCTCTAAATTGGGTGTGAATTAGCCAGCAGACAATGAACAAAAATGACTAGCAGCTGCTCAGAGAAATAAGTTTGTATTTGAGTAGCTCAAACGGTGAACTGTAACTACTCTGTGAACTTTGTAAGAGGTTCTTGCAGACTCATACAGAGGTAGAAACCATTTCAGTTAATAAAAGAAACCAAGGCTTTTTGTGCAACACCAAAAAGGGAAACTCCTCCCTTCCAAATTATAAATCTTTATAGTGCAGTTCTTTCTGGCTAGGAGGAGGACTTCAGACACTTTTTCAAATAACCCCAACTGTTTAATCTGTACCCTTCAAGAAGTCAAGCTGTGTGTGTACGTGAGACAGAAATATTTTTGCTGGAATAGGAAGAATCTTATCTTCCTGCTCAGCCCACTGTTAAGCTAGTTGCTACTGATAGGTAAAGGAACCTAATTTTTTTTTGCAAAGAATGGCATCACAGGGCTTGTGAATCTTTATTCTTTTGCAGTCTGGTCAGGACCTGTGACCACAGAAGACTACTGTAGGCAAATTCTCCTGAAAAGTAAATGGATAATAAATCCTTTAGCACAGTTATTTAATTTTATGTAAAAAAAAAAAAAAAAAAAAAAGGCAACTTTTGTTGCAGGAAAACAGGTCTCAGCCATTCATAAAAAGTCCTATTTATCACTTCCTTTTAAATTTAAAATTAGTGACAGTCCAAAGTCATTCAGTCAGGGTGTTCTCTCTTGGGTTTTAAGCAATTTGTTGAAACTCTGGCAAATCCAATATCCCAGAAGTAATGTTTATTGATTTCCCTACCTTTCCCCATGCAGTAATCAGCCAATCAACTAGGTACAGAAGTGCAAATTCAAACAGTGTAAGTATTTCACATATACTTAGTAAGGACATTTAATGTAGTAAGAATTATGGAGATGAATGTTTCACATTGGAGAAAATATGCATTTTCAGTAAATTAGGATATCTTCATGGACTTCAAGTTATTAATACAGTAGAGATGACAATGAAATAACTGCAGATAGGAAACATTTTTCATCTGAGGATTTTTTAAAGTACTGTAGTAAAAATAGTTAAAAATTTTCACTTAGAAGAATTTACATTCAGGCTCTTAGAGAAAGGGATTCCACATGAAGAGTTTATTTGTTTCTATGGCTTTTTTTTTTTTTTTTTTTTTTTTTTTAAGGAGCATTTGACATAATAGATGACCTTTTTTTGACCTTTTTTTTTTTTCTCTCTCTCTTTTTCTGACACACAGACACAGACAGGATTTTCTGCCCAAATACTAATCTATGGGACCTTAAAGATCATCTAACACTAGCTCCCCTGACATAGGTAGGGATGTCACCCACTAGATCAGGTTGGCCAAGGCCCCATCCAGCCTGACCTTGAGCACCTCCAGGGATGGGACATCCACAGCTTCTCTGGGCAACCTGTTCCAGTGCCTCACTACCCTCTGAGTGAAGAAGTTCCTCCTTATGTCTGATCTAAATATATCCTCTTTTAGTTTAAGACTATTTCCCCTTGTCCTATCATTATCTAACCAAGTGAAGAGTCCTTCTCCATCTTTTTTATAAGACCCCTTTAAGTGCTGAAAGGCTGAAATGAGGTCTCCCCAGAGCCTTCTCTTCTCCAGGCTGAACAGCCCCAACTCTCTCAACCTTTCTTCATAGGAGAGGTGTGCCAGCCCTCTCACCATCTTTGTAGCCCTCCTCTGAATTTGCTCTAATAGATCCACATCTTTCTTGTGCTGGGGGCCCCAGACGGGGACACAGCACTCCAGGTGGGGCCTTGTGAAGGCAGAAAAGAGAGGGACGATCACCTCCCTCAACCTGCTGGCCACACGCTTGTTGGTGCAGCTCAGTTGGCCTTTTGGGCTGCAAGCACACACTGTTGGCTTATGTCAAGCTTTTCAGCCACCAGAACCACCAAGTCCATCTCAGCAGGGCAGCTCTCAGTGCGTTCTTCTCCCAGTCTGTGTTCATGTCTGGGATTGCCCCAAGCCAGGTGCAGCACCTTGCACTTGAACTTGTTGATCATTATGCAGTTCCCATGGGCCCACTTTTCAAGCTTGTCCATGTCCCTTTGGATAGCATCTCTTCCTTCTGTTGTATTGACTGCACCACTCAGCTTGGTGTCATCTGCAAACTTGCTGAGGGTGCACTCAATTCTCATGCACTCAGTATCTACGTCATTGATGAAGATACTGTAAAGCACCAGTCCCAGTACAGACCCCTGAGGGATATCATTCATCACCAGCCTCCACCTGGACGTAGAACCATTGACTACTACCCTCTGGGTACGGCTATTGAGCCAATTCCTTATCCACCAGATGGTCCACCCTTCAAAGCCACATTTTTCCAATCTAGGGATTAGAATGTTATGTTGGACCTTGCCAAACATCTTACAGAATTCCAAGTAGATGACATGGATCGGTCTGCCATTGTTGACTGATACAGTCACTCCATCACAGAAGGCCACCAGATTGGTCAGGCACAAATTTGCTAGCCGCGCACGCACGCGGCTAGCAAACGTGACGCCCATCTACAAGAAGGGCCGGAGGGCAGACCCGGGAAACTACAGGCCTGTCAGTTTGACCTCAGTGCCAGGAAAGCTCATGGAGCAGATCCTCCTGAGAGTCATCATGCAGCACTTGCAGGGGAAGCAGGCGATCAGGCCCAGTCAGCATGGCTTTATGAAAGGCAGGTCATGCCTGACGAACCTGATCTCCTTCTATGACAGAGTGACGCGCTGGGTGGATGAGGGAAAGGCTGTGGATGTGGTCTACCTTGACTTCAGCAAGGCTTTTGACACCGTCTCCCACAGCATTCTCCTCAAGAAACTGGCTGCTCTTGGCTTGGACTGGCGCACGCTTCGTTGGGTTAGAAACTGGCTGGATAGCCGGGCCCAAAGAGTCGTGGTGAATGGAGCCAAGTCCAGTTGGAGGCCAGTCACTAGTGGCATCCCTCAGGGCTCGGTGCTGGGGCCGGTCCTCTTTAATATCTTCATCGATGATCTGGATGAGGGCATTGAGTGCACCCTCAGTAAGTTCGCAGATGACACCAAGTTAGGTGCGTGTGTCGATCTGCTTGAGGGTAGGAAAGCTCTGCAGGAGGATCTGGATAGGCTGCACCGATGGGCTGAGGTCAACTGCATGAAGTTTAACAAGGCCAAGAGCCGGGTCCTGCACCTGGGGTGCAATAACCCCAAGCAGAGCTACAGGCTGGGAGAGGAATGGTTGGAAAGCTGCCAGGCAGAGAAGGACCTGGGAGTGATGGTGGATAGTCGGCTGAATATGAGCCAGCAGTGTGCTCAGGTGGCCAAGAAGGCCAACGGCATCCTGGCTTGTATCAGGAACAGCGTGACCAGCAGGGCTAGGGAGGTGATCGTCCCCCTGTACTCAGCTCTGGTGAGGCCGCACCTCGAGTACTGTGTTCAGTTTTGGGCCCCTCGCTACAAGAAGGACATGGAGGTGCTTGAGCGGGTGCAGAGAAGGGCGACGAAGCTGGTGAGGGGCCTGGAGAACAAGTCCTACGAGGAGCGGCTGAGGGAGCTGGGCTTGTTCAGCCTGGAGAAGAGGAGGCTCAGGGGTGACCTTATCGCTCTTTTTAGGTACCTCAAGGGAGGCTGTAGCGCGGTGGGGGTTGGCCTGTTCTCCCACGTGCCTGGTGACAGGACGAGGGGGAATGGGTTTAAGTTGAGCCAGGGGAGTTTTAGGTTAGATGTTAGGAAGAACTTCTTCACTGAAAGGGTTGTGAGGCACTGGAACAGGCTGCCCAGGGAAGTGGTGGAGTCACCATCCCTGGAAGTCTTCAAAAGACGCTTAGATGTAGAGCTTAGGGATATGGTTTAGTGGAGGGCTGTTAGCGTTAGGTTGGAGGTTAGACTCGATGACCTTGAGGTCTCTTCCAACCTAGAAAATTCTGTGATTCTGTGATTCTGTAATTTGTCCTTGATGAAGCCATGCTGGCTGTCCCAAATCAACTCCTTGTTCTGTGTGTGCCTTGACATTGCTTCCAGGAGGATCTGTTCCATGATCTTGCCAGGCACAGAGGTGAGGCTCACTGATCTGTAGTTCCTCGGATCTTCCTTTCTTCCCTTTTTAAAAATGGGAGTGATGTTTTCCTTTTTCCAGTCACTGGGGACTTCACCTGACTGCCAGAACTTTTTAATATGATGGAGAGTGTCTTGGCAACTGCATCAGCCAGTTCCTTCAGAACCCTGGGATGCATGGGCCCAAGGGCCCATAGACTTGTTGTGTGTCCTCTGAAGGTATCAAGGATGTGCAAGCCTTCTTTTCTTTCTGGTCTTCCACAATTAAAGCTGTTTCTTAGTGATCTCCATTTTTATCTAATTTCCCTAAATTAGGATGTCTACTAGAAAAATATTACCACAGTTTTTTTCCAATTGTTTATTTTTTGTGCCTTCCTCCTTGGAGCTTTTTCATGAACTGACTAGAACTGCTTTGCAGTTAGCCTAAGAATATGATATTTTGCTCAGTCTTTCAGAAATGGGTTTATCTACAATGCCAAAGAAAACTTCTTAGCTTGCTGGTAATCACTGAGTTTCCCCTTCTCTCATACTAATAATTTAACACGTTCTGCCTTAGAGACTCAAGAGTTCACCAAGCCTCTTGGTTCTACTTGTTTGTTTCTGGGTAAAATAGGAAGTTTAGCACAATATGTGCAATACATAGCAGCATATAAAACACAAAGTGATAAAGAATACATTAAGTAACATAAAGTATAATGCCTTATTAATATGTTCAAAAAGCCAACACCCAGATGAAATGTTCATATACAAACAAATTGCATTATAATTAGACTTAGCTACACAAGGTTCCTGCAAGTCTCTTTATGACTTCACCTCTCTGTATTGGTCAGTGTTCTTTGCTGCCCAGCTTTAAATTTCTGGAAGATGGAAGGACTCCTTTTTGTTTTGTTTTGTTTTGTTTGGTTTGGTTTGGTTTGGTTTGGTTGGTTGGTTGGCTTGTGTTTACTTTTTTTCCCTTGAGTCAGTGGCAGATATAAGAATTGAGTCCTCCAGGTCAGAGCAGGCCCTGACTGCTGAACTACACTGCTCTCCATATTATACAACAGGCTTAGTGTAGATCCTGGAAGAAGACATAGGTCTGCAAAAACACTAGTAATTCCTACTGTGAAATAGCTAATCTGGTTCCAAACACTTGATACCTTAGACACCAGGAAGGAAGCTAAATATATTTACTTAAAGCCATAAAGACATGTACTTAAATGATCTGATGCTTCAACAAGCACTATTACAACTAGCTATGGAAACTCTTTGTGATCTACCACTCATAAAAGATTCAAATGCTTAGCTACAACTTTTCTACTCACATAAGATTCAAACTCTCAGTTATACCTTTGGGATCTCAAGTGTGTTGTCCTGATGTCACCTAATAAGATAGCATCAGAATCAGTAAATTCACACAATACATCTAAAGTTCCACATAAGCTAGATCTATTTGCAGTTGCAGGCTTCAAACAGGCTGGCTGATATCAAGTTGAAAAATGACATTTGCTTGCAAATATTAAAAAAAAAAAAAAAAAAAAAAAAAAAAAAAAAAAAAAAAGCCAAGACACATGCATTTGCAAACTCATTTCCAGGATGCGGAATTCTAATGACTTCCAGAAAGTATCCTGCAGTCATAAGAAAAATCCTGGAAAACACAGAGACCAAAACACAGAGCCCAAAAGCATAGCAAAAACCCTATGGGACTAGACAAGCAGCATGCAGAATATTTCAGCTGGAATAGAGAAGTTTATAGCAGTTGTCCATGTGAGGGTGTTATTTTGGAAGAGTTACTCTACCATGCAAAAGCACAGTTTGAAATTACACCACCCTTGTGCACACAAGCTCTTGTAAGCTCAACAATATATATTGCTTCCCATACTCCACTTCAAAAGCTCTTGCTTGATTTTGACTCCACAATTTACAGTATTTTCTATACCTTGTGTACCATGCCAGTGTCTATTTCCCCTTGATGGCATGCAAACTTAACATTGAGAAGTATACAGAGGTATAACATCATGTTATTTTTTCTAAACTTAGACAAAGACAAGATGAAAAGCCACTGGTTTGTCCTCAGGCTAGCTCACAAAAACTATCCAAAAGTGTTCCTACAACAACCTTCCTGAAGCTGGCTTTGCAGTCTTCAAGGTACATTTACTAACGTATGTAACACGCATCAAAAGTCTTCAGATGAATTTATTTATCTAAAGACCCAGTAGTTCTGTCTTATCAGTCCTCTCAGGAGGCAGCCTGAAAACATGTATGAGAGAAAGAAAAAAATAATCTAGTTCACATTTCCTGTCAGTGTATAATGAAAGTTGCCACCATTTAGACAGTATAGGATTCCTGCTCCAGACTGTTCTGCCTTCTGAACTATTCTTCTATAGTAGCATGATATGTCAGAGTATACTTTGCTGAAGAGAACTTTCTGTCAACAATCAGTGTTTCATTGGCATTAATGTGCAGTAAAAGACAACGAAGCATGACTCAATTAAACCACCAAATACTGCATTTAAATAACATTAACCCCTGACATTTTAAAAGAACTGTGCAGGATTTTAACTGCATGACTCTCGTTAAGGTCAGTGCTTTAATACATACAGCTTCCCAACCCAAACATCTGACATAAACTTCTATCAGTAAGCCAATTGAGAATAAAGCCTGAAACCGGAATGTATCTTTTACAGCAAACATATATTGCAAAGAAGATTCTTCCCATGCAATTGTTTATGGGAACAAATTTTATTAACCTTCACATGGCACAGACATAGGAAAGCACTTCATACTCAGTTCCTAATGCCCTTGTTTTTTGGACAACTACCTTGTGAAGAATTTTGAAATAATGTAAAACAATTTTTTGTTCATTAAAATCTCAAATGCCATGAAGATGTTATGTAATGAAGTATATCCTTGGGTCTACTCCTGTGTGCACCAGAAGAATCCTCCTCATTAGAAACATTAGAAAGACATTATGTACAGAGTCATGATGGTCTGGCAAATCAACATAGCATGCACTGGGAGCTACTGAAAAGTTTTGCTTGATTCATACAAATGTATCACTGCTATTCACGTGCCATATTCTTCCATATAATGGCATTTTCCCAGAAAAGTGTAAAAGTGCTTAAGCCTTACATAAAAGACTATTGTTCACAAGTACACAGTCTATGACACTTGTCACCAGCACTTTTAGTACCAGACCACTCCTGTAAATTGAACCATTCAGGCATCAACGAGTCAACAGTTAGTGCTGCTACTACGGGTTAGCTATGTGCCATGCACAAAGAAATGTAAATATGTTTATGTATTAAACATAATTGGCACGGCTGCCTTCATTTTGAACAACTTGTCCTGTTGCCATTATGCACTTAAAGGTTATAAATCTGTTTATCAAGAAAAAGAAAGGATACTTATGTAGTAATGTGCACAATACTTGCACTTAAAAATAACCTAATGTTCTTTATTTTTAATTAATTATTCTTATTTAATTAGTCAAAACAAAATCCAGCAACCTCTGAAGCTTTAATCAGGCACTGTAGAGCCATGAGAAGGCAATCTAATATCAGTAATGATTATTAGTAGTGTTATATTATGAAGAGACAGGAAGTAAAGCAGAGGTAGAAGTAGTGAACAAGGAAGTGAAGAAAAATTGTTTAGTGAGTTTCCCTGCTTACTGCTGAGTATCCACTGGAAACAATTTAGTTTTCAGACAGTTCTTCATATTTTTCTCTGTCCTTGTTCAATTTTATTTATCAGGTCACTGGACATCAGAAATGGCAGACAAATATTCAGTTTCTTGTGTGTTGCTGAATGACTTGTTCATAAAGAAACTTTTTTTTTTAACATTAGCATCCAACTACAATACATTAAATTATATAAACTGCACAAAATCCTTACATGATGCTCCGCATGACAGCAATCAGATCTACATTAGCATGACAAAGAGCATGTCACCTTCCATCTCACATTCATATGGAAGGTCCATTTGCAGAGACCAAATTGAAAACCAAGTTACATCTGTAAAATTAAAGTCACAGCAGAGGTAGGTATCTACCAGGGTATGTATATATACCATTTTTAATCCAAAAATGTCATATATAAAGGAGACAAAAGGAGATTTTGTTTTAATATATGCTAAGATCACTTCAAATTCCACTGGTTTAGGTGAATATTCAGCACAGAGGAAAGAAGACTCTTAAATACTTTCTGAATAAATACTGAAGTGAATTTTTGGGCATACAAAGAGCATAATGTGAAAGGATTGTCCAAAAAATATCATCTTCTGAAAACTAAAGTAAAGCTGAATCAGGCAAAATCTACTAACTTTATACTGGGCAAGATGAAACCTGAAAAGATAGGAAAACCTGAAAGATCCTCATTGTGAGTTTAAATTTCAAGGCCAATTAACAACGGCAAGAGAAACAATGAGAAAGCTTGATGTTCATTACCAGCAATGGAAGAAAGCTATTCTTCACACAAAGACTTGGAAAAAATTGTGATACTGCCAAAGGATTCTTGGTATTTTTTCACCAAAGAATAGACAAAAAAAAAACAACAGAAAACATCATGATGTGATATATGGAATGGTAATTTGTGTCGAGAAGATGGTTGATATTAATAAATAAGGGGGAGATGTGGGAGTGTGGCCATGGCGGTCGGCAAGCCCTGTGGTTGCTGATAGCATTAGACTCTTAACTATGAGGCCATCAGGAATGTAAAGAGTTTAGAGGGCACAAAGAAGGGTGATTCAGGAGACTCCATGCAGGTTGCTTGTTCTCCAGCCATTAAGGCATGGAAATTGCTGGGTGTTTGCTGTTGTTGTTATATGCAAAGTTGTTTGACCAATGAAAAGTTGTTTTTGAAAAGGACTGCTGTGGGGAGAAGGGTATAAGAGGGGAGCCTGCCCTCAAGATTTTTAAAAAAAAAAAAAAAGCAACACGATGAAATTATGTCATCAATTAAGAATTAGAAAGAAGGAACGAAAAGCAACAGGCTGGCAGAATGGAGACCAGGACAGGAACAGGCACATTGATCACCTCATGAAGATAGGTTTGGCCAAACTCAGCAAACTGTTCAGAGAAGCTCGTACTGAAAGTCGCTGGAAATTGCACACTGGAGCTGGAGAGAAGCTCAAGCTGAGAGAAGCGGAGCCGCGCACACAACTGCCCCTCACTGTTAAGCAGCTGCGCATTATGGGGAATCATACGTCCTTAGGAACAAAGACTGTCCTGGTAAACTTAGAGTTTATTCTCCTTATTAACAATCGGACAGTTTATGAGCCTGATATATGGGACCAAATTGAGGTCAAGGTGTGGGACTCCACAACTAAAAACAAGGTTGCAGTGGGATTGCTCAGCACCTGGCGAGCAGTCTCTGAGGCCTTGAAGAGCCATGTGGGACCACAGTCAGAAACGTGGTTTGCCAGACAGTGAGGGAGCTGCGGGCTCCTCTGCTGATCCGACTGCTACGCCATCGGCCCTTCTGCTGCTACAGCCATCGAAGGCCTTTGCTCTTGCGCCCCCTGGTGACCTGGACGTGCCTTTTGACCCAGGCCTATTGGCCTTGAAAAGGAGACGGATATGTTTCCCTTCGATCCAGGAGGAGTGGGATGCATGAGGCCCAAAGGCCAAGTTGCTTGACAACTTAAAGCAAGACATATTGTTCCCACGACTAGCCCTGGAATTCTTCAGTGTTTGTAATCAAGAAAAGAAATGGAAAATGGAGACTGTTATAAGTCATGGAAGATATGGGAGCACTTCAACCAGGCCAACCTATGCTCCCCCAGTCATGGACATTGATAGTAATAGACTTAAAGGATTGTTTGTTACCTTTTCTGATTTTACATATGTATAGATGTACTTGGGTTTAGTATGTAAAAGCAATGTTCTGTATATTTAGAAAGTTCGATCTTCATGTGTACTTGTTGGTAGAGCGTAGACTCCCCGCACACCCAGTGCTGTTTACTTGCCTTTTATAAATATTCCTTTTATAAATATTACTAAATTCAGATTGAGTTGAGACTTCATTTGTAACAATGAGAAAAATGTTTCTAAAGAAAGTTTAAATAGTTTTTAGGTGCTAAATTATACCACTGAATATGCGCACTTTGGTAACAAAAAAAAAAAAAAATGATAGCCTTTCAGGTATAGAATGACAGCAGTATGATCAGATGTGCTATAAGTGATCAAATGATCCAAATGATCAAATGATCAAAGTGACATAAACAGATTATATAAAATAATGCATTTCATTTTGCATTTCATTTAATACAGGGCTTTCATGGTGTTTGAGAGTTTCAAGAGGCCTTCAGGCAGCAAAATATCCCACTACAATGTAAGGAAATATGAACAAGGTAAGCGAACAGCAAGGTGGATTCACATCTGTCTGTACAGTTGGGCTCAAATGGTAGTGGCACCAGGTTCACTTCTAGGATAGTCATTAGCGGCATACTGCAGGGTCAGTACTGACCTGGCAAACTGGATGCAGTGCAGCCTGAATGAGTTTGCTGTTGACATAGAACTGGGAGGAGTGGTTGAGATGATTGTTCAAGGCAGACTGAGGACCAAGTGACAGTGCAGCAGCTTGGCAGAAAAGGACCTGGAGGTCCTTATGGGCTCCACGTTGATCATGAGACAGAAATGTGCCCTTGCCACAAAGGCCAACAGCCTCCTTGGGCTGCATTAAAAGGAAAGTTGCCAGCAGGTTAAGGGAGATGATCCTTCCCCTCTGTTCAACCCTGATGAGGCCACACCTGGGTGTTAGCTTCAGTCCTGGGCTCCCCATGATGAGAGAGACATGGACATACAGGAGTCCAGTGAAGGGCTGCAAAGATGATGGATGAAAGGGCTAGAGCACC
>NC_139080.1:34302881-34460076 GCF_965140915.1 Aythya marila | reverse complement strand
TTCCTTCCTTCCTTCCTTCCTTCCTTCCTTCCTTCCTTCCTTCCTTCCTTCCTTCCTTCCTTCCTTCCTTCCTTCCTTCCTTCCTTCCTTCCTTCCTTCCTTCCTTCCTTTAGGAATAACCCTAAACTGAGTATTCCAGCGTTCCTTCAGTGTTATAAATGTGCCTTCACTAAAAGCATCTCTGTGGATTTAATGCGTCTTTTTATTACTTCCTCCCTGCAAAATATATACAGAAGTGAAACAGAATGATTCTTCCATACTTCTTTAGAGATCAAACTGGAAAGTCAAACACAAAAGTGAATACCTAGTGAACTCTATTTGAGAAACTCATTGTGTCTGTTGAGAAATTACAAAAAAATATATTCTTTCTTATATTGGTTAATGCAAATGATGTGCACAAGTAAGTATATTCTATACCGTTTGCAGTTATTAGACTTCGGAGAATTGTAAATATTTAGTTCTTTAAAATATTGATTGTATATTTGCCGTTTCAATCTTCAAGTTAACATTAACTTGAATTGCTACACATAACTTCAAAAAGAATACATTTATGCAAATGAAATATAAGTGTGACAGATATCTTTAATCTAGCATTATATTTTACTCCTTAGTCATCTTGATATATTCTTCAGAAAATATTTTTGGATAAGATTACATATAATTTATACATTTTTTATTTAAAATAGAAAAAAGTGTACATATAAGAATCCAGTAATTACAGATTCCTTATCATTAGAAATCAAAAATGAAATATTTTATTTATTTATTTATTTATTTTTTTGGTGAATACATCAGCCTAAAGTGACAAATCATTTTTGGTCTTTTTGATAAAACAAGTAACAAGGAAATGCTGGATTTCCCTAGATGATTTTTTTGGAAGGGTCTTGTGTCTTGTAGATATCAAGTGTATTTAGTGCAGCATTAGTTTTCCATTTCATGATTAATGACAATGATGCCAGATATATTGAAAGGATGTCTATAACCCTGTACTCTGATTTAAAAGTGTGAAAACATTTCCTAGTCAAATCAACTTGTATTTTCTTATTCTGACATCTGCAGTTTCTGGACAAATTACCTTAAATTTGTTATGCAGTGTTAAAAGACATGTTTTATGAGGCCAGCCTCAGCTCCTGGCCTTAGTGTCAAGGACCCTGCTACACGATGCAACATGTCTTGTTAGGTTTAATTGACCAAAGCCGATTTGTTAAAACAATTCATTTGTGCTGTAACTTATGCCCAGGCCAAGTTGCTACCTGAATCTCTTGACCTTGAGTTGTCTGGGTCATGAAATGGCTGTAAAGAGCTTGACCTCCCCATTGTTCAGCAGTATTGCCGTTTCCTCTGATTCGCTGTGGTAATTGTTGACAAGAAGGTCTCAGTCCGCACTTTCCATACCAGCAGCATCTATCCAGAGTTGCCCTGTCCTCTGTTGTAAGTGGCTGGACTCTCAACATCACCACCTTTTGTCTGCTGCCAGTGATGGGGGCAAAGAGGTGGCCCTCCTCTGCGGAAGAGGTGATGATTGCTAGAGGCTAGAGTGAAATTTTGTCCTCCCTCAGGTTGTGAAGCACTTCTGTTTTTTGAGGGTGCACAGGTTCACTGTGTTTCTCAAGAGCAAATGCTTGTAAGTCTTCATCAGTCTTGTTTTACTTTGAGCATCATTCAAGTGGTATATATTGCAAAAAAGTCTTAGTTTGGAAAATATTTTGCAATCAGGTCATAATGCACATGTACACTAGTTCTGTTTTTGGAAAAAAAAAAAAAAAAGAAAAAGAAGGTGATCTAAAGAATTTACTGTTTTGGAATGGAGGGACATCCTGTAAGTAGTTATGATTTCTTTAGTATCAGAACCTTGTTTTCTTAAAGACTAGTGTTGTATTCAAGTGCAATGATGGTCTCCAAAGCAAAGAACTTGAAAAGAATGTTACACATAGTGTTTGATGCAGGGACTAAACTTCTAAGAGGAGACAAAGAATTAAAAAACAAACAAACAAACAAACAAACAAACAAAAACAAAACAAAACAAAAAAAAACCCTGCTCGTAGTTAGGCTTGACTCTTGGTGAGAGGGGAATTCATGAGCACTGTATCCTGACAGGCTGCCTACCGTGAATGTCCCTGATTCTAATGTCAGCTCCTTGATTTAGGCTTTGTGCTCTCTGTAATTGCCTACAATTTCATTGTTAGGACAGTTTATTTTTTTTCTGAGTTGGGTATTACATCTAATCATCTGCTGTATTGTGCTGCATTTTTAGGAAGCATTGCCTTTTGAAATCAGTGACTGGATCTGTTTGAAAAATTGATGGCATGATACAGCCTTGATTTAGGAAAGCTCATATGACAGTACTGGTACCATTATGAAACAGAGGTAAATTTGTAAGCCAGTACTCATCAGATAATTGGCATGTTCTTAATTTAAGGCCTTAGCCTGAAAACTTCTATCACTTGAGTAAATTTATTCAAGCAAATCTGCTTCATTTAAAACATACTTTATTTCTGGTAGAATGCACTGACTTCACAGCATGTGATCAGGTTTATTTCTGCAGTCTGGCTGATTTCTCTGTCAACTCATTCATGTTTTTTGGGGAAAAAAAAATAAAATCAGATATTTGCACATACAGTGTTCCCATCAAGTTGTAAATGACCATACCTTTTATTTAATTCAGTTGAGGTCTGTTTTTTGATTGCTGCTATATTATTCCTCTGAAGGAGGAGGGTGGGACTGCTTATGCATGGAGATTGAATGGTGTCCCTGTAATGACAAGTTGAAGTATAAATCAGTGCTTAGATGCAAGGACTTCAAAATCCATGGCTTAATATCCAGTTGTGGGTGACCACAGGCCGATTTCCTCAGGTCCCAGGGGAGATCACCGCTTGCTGTAGTGTTGTCTCAGTGGGGGGATTGCGAAATGCCTAGATATGTACCAGCTGAAAAATTATAAACCTTCCTGTATTTCACAGCAAGCAGAATCTGCCTGCTTGTGACCAACCCCCAAGTGGGCTCTGCATGGTAAAGAAATGTCTTACCCCATTTTCTCATGCCCAGACGGAATAAACTTGCCCAAGAAGGGAGGGCCAGCGCAAAGCATTCCTCCACTGCAAGGCCTGCGGTGGTACTCTGCTGTGGGAGAGGGTGGCAGAGGGAAACCACCCAGAATTATCTGACACAGAAGACAAGGTTTGTGGTGGGAGCACTCTTCAGATTCACCCATGTTTCAGCCTCCCTTGAGGATGGAGCCATGGTTTTGGTGTGCTAAAGAGCTGTCTGAATTTTGCTGCCTTGTGACAGTGGAAAGAAAAAATGCTTTAGAAAGAAAGATAAAAGAAACAGTAATCACAGGCAGTTATGTATATGTTCATATAAATGACCAAGCACACAGAATGAATCTGTAGTAAGTGTGGCTTTTGAGTTCAGCCTGGTTCCCCATCCCTCTCACCTCTCTGATGCCCAAGCTTTTCAGTGCAGTGGGTGAATAGCTCAGCCCAGAACACACTGACATAGGAACAGGATGGATGGTCAGGAGTTTGGTCCAGGGTGTGAGATAAAACTCATGTAACAGTGCACTTGTATCTGGAACATGCTGGTCATCCTGTTTTATCTTACTGCTGACTTGCACAGGTCTTTGTAAGGTAGCTCAGACAGAGCCCATTGCTCAGATTTATTTAATATCCTGATCTTGTTTTGTAATGTTTATTACAAAAATTTAAATAAATTTTTTTTTTTACAAAAATTTAAAATAAAGTTTATTCCAGCATCTTGTCTTGAAAGGCCTACTTGTGTCCAAAGCCCCCACTGATACTCTCCAAAATACTTGATACGGAACTTGATATGGAACTTGTCCTTTTTGGACTCAACATGACAGCTACTTTTCCTTCTAAAGTCATTGTTTTCCTCAGTTCTTGCTTTATGATATTTTGGGTTTGGTAATGAGCCAGATGTAACATCAACAAAATGACTGTGTCTACTTTGAAGAGCAGGAAGTGACACTAATTTATGCAAAGGAAAAGAAGTCCATCCATGCACTTTTCCCAGGTAGTACTGAATCAGTGCAGTTTAGAGCTAACAGAGGGTTAACATCAAAAGTTATTCTATTGTTTATCTTCCAGTTAAAGAATAACCAGCCTATGCAGAAAGGAGAATTGGAAAATTGATTGGTCTGTCTAGATTCAGACACATAATTTAAAGTAAACTATATCAACTTTTGGGTTTGCCACATATGCATTCATAGTCTGCAGTTCAGCCGTCTATAAAGGTTTATATTGAAGGAGTCATGGACTTCTTTTATTTTATTACATCTGAGGTATTGTTTTTATTTATTTATTTATTTATTTTTAAACTATGTGTAATTACTGCAACTGGTTTAATTGTTGCTGGAGTTATTTTTCCTTGTTACAGAAACGGATATCTTATTGTTACACAGAGCATAAGAATTGTTTGTGCAGTTTGACTATAGTGAGGAGTGCTGGTTAATTTTAAAACACATGCCTAATCTTGCATTGTCATACACAAATACAGTGTGTGTATATAGACCTCCCTGGCCTCTTGCACATTCTTTACGCTATACCTCTTCTGTAACTTGAATATTCTGGTACAAGAATTATAGTTGTCATGTAATCATTTCTGTTCTATTTTCAGTCTCCAAATAAAGGAAAAGCTGCTTATAGTAAAATGAGGATCACTGGTCTTTCAGTAATTAAATAGACTTGTTATACTGCATTAATCCTTTTTGGAACATTTGGAATGGCTTCTTAGCACTCACAAACACAGCATTAGGGTGAGCAATTAATCTGTTGTTTGTCCTCTAACATTTGTGTGATGTAAAGCATGTATATTGAAAACCATATTTCAGGTTTAGGACCAGAATCCTTGCAGAGTTAAATAATAATCATTCAGTACTGTGGACCAAGACATAAATCTGAATTGCTCTGAGTTGCAATAATTGTTCTGACTAACAAAGCACTAACTGCATTCTACTGAAAGGGTTTATGGTGCAATTGTGTTCAATAATGTAGAGTTTTGGGTGAAAAAAGCGTAAATTCAGAAAATAAGTGTGAATTAGTTAGAGGTAGCCAAAAGATTTATGTAATTCTAATTAGTCTGCCTTGTAGATAGGTTGAGAAATAAAGGCTTAACATTTCATCAGAAAAGATTGGATTTGGAAAAAATAAAATTCAGTAACTCTCTAATGATTATAGAAGTACAGACTGGCAAAGGAGAGCATGTAATTCTTATCAAGGACAGGTTTAGGAAACATCTACCAACATGACATGCTTAAATGTGATCAAGTTGTCCAGCAGAGAGGTGGTTCATCTGACCTCTTGATGTCTTTCATAACCTCAGGGTCCTGTAATGTTAATGCAGTAATCAAATTTACTCCTTTTCTGAGCTTCATAAATAGTGAACAAATAAAATCACCCAAAATTTCTCTCAGAATTTTACAGTTTTGTAATTGCTTTCCTGAATGCAGTCTGCTTAGTTTTCCTTGGTCAAAAGGGCATACTAATTCTCTTGGTACTGTGCTGGAGTCCTCTGCTGTTTTCCTGCATTGTTCAGCAGTAATTAACTTGAAGCATAGTGGAGAGCATTAGCTTCTGAGCCTAGGTTAAATCAGCAGAAGAGTCTTATGTTCCTGCAGTGTATAGTCTTAGAATACATTGTCCTATTGCAGAAAGATAAAAGTGTTTTTAAATATAGTCCAGCCAGTTTGACCTTGTCAGAATTAAAGCCATATTAATGGTAACTCGGGCTTGTTGAAGCCTTTCACAGTAGGATGAGCATTAACACAGAAGTCCCTACTGCATCTGGTGAAGAAACTACAGAGAAGGCTATACATAGACTTTTTGTTAAATTCCATATTAAGGTATAATGAGATATTTATTGTGTTTTCCACATGCTCATGACACTTCTCTTGCCTTTAATAGGCATCCTGTGTCTGAGGCCAACAGACATAGTTAAAAAGAAGGTCTATAAAGCAACACTATTAGCTCATTCAGATAAGACTGCTGAATAGTATTAGTTATGGGATGTATTTTGGAAAGCAGTGATTAGTGACAGTTTTATTGTAGCAGACATATGTATGAAGTCCTGGCTCTCATTGTAATGTCCTGGAAAAGAGTGGCAGAACACACAGAACTATTTAATGATTAATCTATTTGTTGCCTTTAAGTAGTAAATAAAGGCTCTAGAATTTCATCCAGAGGGACCTTGACAGGCTGGTGAAACGTGCTGACAGAAGCCTTATGAAATTTAGCAAGTAGAATTGTAAAGTCCTTCATCTGGAGAAGAACAACCGCACACAACCAGCTGGTGCCACCCAGCTGGAAAGAAAACTTGCAAAAAAGCACAGGGGTGTCCTGTGTCCAGTTCTGGCTGCCCCAGCACAAGAGAGACGTGGAGAGAATCCAATGAAGGCCACAAAGATGATTAAGGAACAGAAACACCTCTTCTATAAGGAAAGGTTAGGAGAGCTGGGTCTGGTCAGCCTATAGAAAAGAGGGTTTTCAGGGGGGTTGTAATGACATAGATAAATACCTGAAAGGAGGGTAAAAAGTGTATGGAGTCAGACTCTTTTTCAAAGGGGTCCAGTGACTGACAATAGTTACACACTGAAGCACAGCAGGTTCCTCTTGAACATCAGGAAACACTTTTACTGTCAGAGTGGTGGAACACTGACACAGGTTGCCCAGAGAGGTTTGTGGAGTCTCACGGCTTGTAGATACTCAAAAGCCATCTGGACATGGTCCTGTGCAGCTAGCCCTAAGTGGTCCCTGTTGAGCAGGTCAGCTGGACGAGATGGTTGCTAGAGGTCCCCTCCAACCCCAGCTGATATATGTGATTTTGTGAATTCTTTTAAATTGTTTCTGCTGAATTTTTCGTACATGGTATCTAACACAGTGATACGTAAAGCCTACTTGGTCCTGAAAGCAGCACAGGTACACTGACAGGGCATCTCCTTGTGGTTTTATGTACCCTGCTACTGTGGTTCCTTGAAAGGTGTTATGGACCTATGGTTGAAAAATATACCATAGCAAGCTCATTTGAACTTCTCTCAGCTGAAAGTTTTATTTTGTAATTTTAATTAAGTATGCATATGAGTCTATGCTTGTTGACTTGTTGTTTCATAAATTTGAGTGAAAGGTTGTTGGCACACTTCCTAGTTATTGTGTGTATTATTGACAAGGATGCATTTAGTTCCCAAGGCTGGTTCTAGTTTCTGTATCACTGGTAACATAGGACCTATTTGAAAGTGACACATGCCAGCATATTTCTTGTTGCCTGGTTGGTGTTCACCTGAGCTGTGGAGTGCATCACTGAACATCACTGTTGATGAACAAATGTGCCAGGCATTTCCCAGGTAGCTACCATTGAAAAGCTTTTTTTGGTGTCTGTCACTGTGTGACTGCTTGATGGCCATGGCCTATGCGTGCATTCTTGCCAATGAAAACTACAGCAATTAACCAGCTACTTCCAGAACCTGGGGGAATACAGGGACATAAGAGAAAATAGTGCCTGCAGGGCCAGAGAGAAGAAATGGAGAGGAGGTGAAATGAAGAGTGCCTGAGTGTGGGTGTCAGGAGGGACTAGAAGATGACAGCCTTGTGTCAGAAATGTGATGCTCTGTGGTCTTTGGGCAACTGGGGAATGAGATTTCTACTGCCATCTATGAAGACAGGCTGAAGGAGTTGAGGTTGTTCAGCTTGGAGAAGATAAGGCTCTGGGGAGACCTTTTAGCGGTCTTTCAGTACGTAAAGGGGGCTCACAGAAAAGCTGGGGAGGGACTCTTTTTCAAGGGGTGGAGTGATAGAACAAGGAAGGATGGGTTAAAACTAAAGGTTGATTAGATGGTAGGAAGAATTTCCTTATTCAGAGGGTGGTGAGGCACTGGAACAGGTTGCCCAGGGAAGCTGTGGAAGCCCCACCCCTGGAGGTGTTCAAGGCCAGGTTGGATGGGGCTTTGAGCAAACTGGTCTGGTGAGGGGTGGCCCTGCCTATGGAAGGGGTCTTGGAATTAAATGCCTTGGAATCAAATGTCCCTTTCAATCCAAACCATTCTCTGATTCTCTGATTCTATCTCAATGAGGAGGTCTGGAGTTCTTATGTTCCTGGTGCTGACTGTATCTGTGTCTGCCATCTCCATTGTCAGTGACACTAAAAAATTTTTTTTGAAACCCTTGTGCTATACAATTGTGTTGACTTCTGAGCATTAGCCTCTCCTTTTCAGTCTCCATGGCAACCCAAACTTATCGAATATTAAATGTTTCCAGCTCCAAGTTTTGCTGTTGCGAAAGGACAATATGTGTACCTAACCTGTTGATCCATTGTTGGGGAGAGAAAGAAGAAGTAGGGTTTCTTTTGTTTGTTTGTTTTTTGTTTTTCTTTCTTCCCCTTTCTCCAGTTTTGTAAATGCAATGGGCATTCTTGTATTTTGTACATTCATATGGATCTACTCTGATTCTTTTGAGCTCTATTTGATACAGTAGTATAGAGATCTAATGCTAAATTCATGTTGCAAGGAATGTTTTCAGATTCATATTACTTCCGTAAGATATTTGGCCTGTTCAGGAGCTATTCTGATGTAGTGGGATCCCAGGCAACAAAACTAGAACAGATATGACTGAAGTACTGCAGACTCTCTAGACTGCAGACCTAATCCTGCAAATCCCTATTTACATAAATCCCACTGATTTCAAAGGGTGTGCACATGAGAAAGCAGGTTTTACAGGATCAGGCCATTCTTCCTAGAGACCAACATCTGTTGCACCAACTGTGATAATCTCAGGACTGTTAAAGAAAACTCTGAGGAAGCATTTTATGTGGCCTAAAAGAAAACTACAACAAAAAAGTAACAGTTTTCTGTTGCTATACAATTGATTATTAGCAGAAGCAAATCCCTGTGTATTCTTGTCTCTCCTTTATTTTCTTCGTGCATAGTTTGATTTACATGAGAGAAAAATGCTATATGCAACTGTGTGCTGTCACTGCTGTTCTTTACCTGTGTTACCTATTGAGAATTTTTTAGACACTGAAAGAGGCCTCCATCTAACAGGTTGATGACTGTCACTGTCTTGTTTTTGGAGCTTTGGGAAGCACAGAAATCAATGCCTTCAGTACAATTTTGTGGCATTTTGGGTCTTAAAGCCTGTGCTAAAGTTCGACTCTGAATTAAGTAATACTTTCAAAGAGTTTTCTCGTCATATATTTTGGAGGTCTATTTATAAGACTGCAAGGAGAAAAGATTTCTGAGTAAGAGGAGATGGTGGTCATGTTGAGATAAATACAGGACTTTCATATAAAGGCCCTCATGAAGGGCCATAGAGTCTAGGAATATACTTCCTTTGCTGTCCTCTAAGAAGAGAATATCCGCATAGTTGTGGTAGCATTTGCTGCAGATGGAGTTGAGTATCTTCTGTGACCTTCTCTTGGAGGTCTGGTGTGGAAAGAACATTAAGCTACTGCCTTATCTTGGTTGCCTCCAGCTCCTGTGGGCCTGGTATTGTTATACACAGAAGCAGGTGGAGTCACAGCGCTGGGTTCATTTGACACGTAGATTTCGCTTGTGTGCTTGCACTTTGCATTGGACCATCCAGCTGAAGATAGAAAAGAGATGTTATTTTCTGTCACTTCCTGTCCACAGCACAGATGTAATAAAACATCTGTAGAAAATTTAAGAGAAAGAGGTGAGTTGGACCCCATTTGTAGGGAGGAAGACCAGCCCTGAAGTCCAAAATCAATTAGAGCCTACATCAGTGATGAAGTGCATCTAGTCTGTCCCCCATTTTTGGACTCACTGCATTTAAAATTCACAGCCACCCTGCACATGACAAGAAGAATGGTCTGCGATTTCAATAAGCTGTATAAAGGTCACTAAGTTACAGCTACTCAGGTTAACAGACTAACACAAAAACATGGCGAGGTGGAAAATATTATAGAATCCAAGCTTGCTGCCAGAAGCTGCAGAGTTGATAGAGAGAGGCCTGCTATTCCTCTAGACTATGGCATATACTTGATACTTTTTATGAATGTATCAAACATTTCAAACAATTACCTCTTCACTTCTCTGAAATTAGTCAAATAATGTTCAAAGCCCCAAAGACAAGACTTTGGGAGCCTATGTTTTGACTGATATACAAGAGCTAGAACATAAATAAAGCCTTTGAGCAGTTCAGTATGACGATATTAAGATATTCAAGATATTCAGGGATGGTGCTTTTATTCACAAGGAGTAACTTCACATTATCTTCTCAGTGCCTTTTTTTTTTCTTTTTTTTCTTTTTTTTCCTGGATATTATGAACCAAGTTTCTTTAAATGTGCAAGATGCATAATTAAGCAGTCTTCTTCTTAAAGGAACAAATGTTTTTCAATAGATTTTTTCTCCCATGCCACCTGTAGTTATCCAAATTGCTCCTTTCACATCAGAGGTCCACATTTTGCCTGATGATTTAAGGTGTGAAGTCATTGGGAATTATATTCTTAATGTTTTTAATGAGGTTTTAACTGCCCACTTTGCTCAGAACTAATTAGCTTGTCTGAAGTGGAAAATCCTTTTTAATGTATATTTTCTAGATAGAAATAGAGAATTTCAGACCTATACAACATGTGCTACTTAAATGAACTCTACAAAAATAGCTTAAAAATCAGAGCAAAATGGAGAGAATTAAGTAACTAATAATTGTAAGATGTAAACCTCCATGGAATAGGTCTCTTAACTAAAGGCAAAAAAATTGCACATTAATTTTCACAGACATTAATACTAAAGATTTGGGGAAAAAATAGATGCAAAATCTCAGTAAAGTTTACTTTTTGCTATTGGAACTCCAATGTCCTGTTCTGCAAAACTTTTTGTATTATATTAGATTCCAATTAAGAATGAGTTCCAGGTGTGCAACTTTCTATGATAGTTTTTACCCAGTTTTTTAGTTAGAGCAATAATTTAAAAATTACAATATGCTGCAGATAAATTTGTCAGACTATGCTTTAGTGTTTTTGTGACAAGTGGAAGAAGGCAATGAGTACAACGGAACACCACTTTGTAGGGAACTGAGTTCAGGTCAGAGGAAAGAATGCTGCACAAAATATAAAGAAATTTTGAAAAAAAAAATCCCTTATGTCTGCAGACATTTTTGACTGTGTTAGAGATATGGAGCTACAGTGTTGAAGTCTTTACGGCCTTAGGGTTTGTGCCTGGTCTAGCAAGCATGTGATCTCAAACTAGTTAAAAGAACAACAACAACAACAAAAAGATATTGTCATCTTCATTTGTTAGGAGCAATTAATTCATTCAGTCACTAGACTATTTATTTATTTATTTAAAACTGCACAGAACAAGAATTCTCAAAATAACAAGTGTATAAGATCAGTTTACTCTGGCATAATTGTGCACACTATTTCACTCCTCTTCTCCTCCCTGACCCTTAACGAAATCTGTCAGTGCTTTAAGGGCTGAATTTATCTTTTGTTTATGTTAAGTTAAATCCAAATATTATGACAAATATTTGTATTCCATTTAAATTTTACTTGATTGATTTTTGTGTTGTTTGTTTTTTTGACATCTGAGAACAATCCCCTCTATGATCTGGAAACACAGCATTACAGAAGATAGTGACAACATAAGAAGAAGGGGGAATTGATTCTAAATAAGAAGGAAACTAACTAGTTAGTTTTGAAGAGTTTATTTATTTATTTATTTATTTATTTATTTTAAGTACTCATAGCAAGCGATTCCGTGTAATATCCTTCATAGTTTTCTACATCGGAATTTCATATCTTAGAACAAGTAATGTTCTTTTTCATCAGAACCAATGTACCTCATTAAGTCATTAAGATAACAGGATATCCTGTCATCCTGCTGTGTTAAGGGGCTCTTGCTGAACATGAAGACCTTTGGAATGCAGAAAGAGTTTCGCGCAATTTGCCACTTAAAATAACATGCTGTCTCCTGGCTACCTAAATAAAATAACATAATTATATAAACATTCTGTTTTATCTTGCTGTTTCTAGAAATGCTTTTACATAGATTTGAAACTCTGAGAGGATAACGAATGCAGGTGTTTGAGATCAATGTCCTTCTGTGCCTCATTTCAGCACTGAGCACAGTAAGCTCTTCATCTCAGTTGTGATCGTGGTGTGTAATGGTGTTTCAAAAACTTTCTATGGAGTTGATATGCTAATGGTGTATGCTGCACACTGCAGCTTTATTCCAACCTGCATTCTGTATTTCCCAGCATTTAATTATTATTGTACAAAACAAATTATTAAACTGTTTCTCTCCATTCATTTGTGGTAATGTATTCTGAACATATATTCTAGAGGACTTCAGATATGAATAAGAAAATATATATTTTTTTCTTTACAGGCATGAGAAGGTATGTATATTCTATTTCACATTTTTTATTACAAACATTATTTCTGCGTATCTTACCTCTGGCACTAAAATCTGAAGTCATTAGAGAAAAACTGCTCTCATGCTTGTAAATGGTAAGATTTTTAACATGTTTTTGCTTGCATTAGCTGTCAAAATATCTATCAATAGAGAAAATCTTGGAAAGTAGCTAAGGTTTTGCTTTAGAAAAAGATTTGTGTGAACTGTAGTGAACACTTAAATTTCTTAAGCTTGGTAGCTGGTTGCCAAAGCTTAATACTCAATACTAAATGGCAGAAGACTTGTAGATGTAACAGTTATGCATTTATAACTTTACTAAGACAGAAATGAAATAATTTTGATTAAATTTTATTTTTTTATATTAATGCAAACAGAACATATGTGCAAACATAAAGGACAAATTAATGGGTCGTGCTGGGAATGCCTGGTACTCTTGAGAGTTCCATAGATGGTGCTTGTTCTCATAATGGCATCATTGTTATTGATGCAAATAGGATAATATGCTGATCCTAAGAAATTCTAGGACCTAGCACATGTTGCCATGAATTTTCATTAGATCTAACATTATATTAATAAATTTATAGGATTTAAAATGAAAATATATTTCTTTGTTTTTGAATTAAAAACTCTCGAAACAGCTGTAGATTTTTGGTTTTGACTGTCAAAATGCATAAATTCATTGTCTTCAGAAGCAAAAATATCTAAAACAGTGATTTTTAATTTGTACTATAGAGATTACTCCTTTAAATAGTTTCCTATCAGTCCACAGAATTATATTGAACATTGTTTTTAATAGATTTTTAAATTATTTATCTAATGATCAAAGTACATGGTAGTTTATAAGAAATGGTGAAGATTAGTAGCATAACATTCATTGTTTAAAAAACAGTTTGGCAGCATGTTCTTCTGCCAGCAGTTCAAACTCTCAATAGAAGCATGAAAAAAGTCACACAATTCAAGATTATATTTCTTTCAGAACACTTAAGAGTTTCATCTTGGAAGCCAAATAAGTACAACTGGTGCACAGTTTTAATCTAGATAACAGTATTGAAGTGAAAATCTCCTAAAGACTTAGCAGTTGAAGAGACTTTATATATATATATATATATTTTTTTTTTTTATTATTATTTATTTATTTATTTATTTATTTATTTTTTCCTACACAAAGTAAATATTTGAACATACTTGGTAGGTACTGTTGTCTCAAACATCTGTTGAAAAGTGAGAAATATGAGGCATCTAAACCAGTCCAGATTTTTAAGAAGCTATGTTTGGCCTCTGCTTTTTAATGCGAGTATTTTGTTCATGTGAATTAAACTTCTGGTCTGCAACAATTAATGTAATCCACAAGTGACCTTGATATGCTTTCTGGCTTGATCTTCATAATTATTGTGGTTAGCTTTCCTTTTGATGTTTTTATATTTTTTTATCTCCTTTACCTATATTGTCAAAACATAATTATTAGTAGTGTGCGTATTCACTCATAGCAGTTTATCTCTGCATGGTTTACAGAGGGAGTTAAAAGCCAAAAAAAATTATGATTACATCCATGCTTACAGTTTAGAAGCAAGCTAAGAGAATGAAGTTAAAGCATGCCATTGATGCAGTACATCCAATAAGAATTACAGGGTAAAATCATTGCTATACATTCTTTTGGTTTTCTGATAATTGTTACTCAAGTTTGGTTTTGGGGGTTTTACCACTGTAGGTTGTGTTTATATGACCACATAAAGAGTGATTAAGTTCTGTGTTTTGTGACTTGCTTTTGTTTTATTTATTTACCACTTCTTCCTTCTGACTCTGCAAAACTGTAAATTACAGAGAATAACTTTCTACAGTAACCTGGCATTTGCACTGTGTAGAACCAATGCTGTTTTTACCACCAGTGGTGCAAATATGTAAGCAGGGTACAGCAAGTACATCAAAGTCAAACTCTGAGCTGACATAACTGTCATAGCCATTATCCTCTACCTTTCTTACTCAATAACACTTGTTAAACATATTTAAATGAGGCAGGTGCCTCAGGTTGAAATGAGTGCAACTGAGATTAATATACAAGAGGTTTTCTGTAACAATGAAAGTCTTAACATCTAGGGATTAAATTCTATTGCACATATGCACTTACAGGTATAATTTTTTGTTGTCTGGCAGATAAATTTAAATGTTCATTGAGTAAAGAGAATATAGTTTATTTGTTGTGGTTCTTATTTCCCCTGCCCTTCCTTTCTTCCATAATCATGGGATTATTCAAATATTATTTGCTTACTGAGGTGAACTTGAATCCAACACAAGAAATATTTAGTGTCCTGAAAAAAACTTGACAACATGTAAAAAGATGGAAATCTTTGATTATTTTTGTTATGAAAAAGGTTAGCCAAACATAGGAGAGCTGTGCAGGCACACAAGAGAGAGTTCTTGTCTTGAAGCTATTGAGGTCTAAGCGTACATGACAATCAGTGAGGGGTCTGTAAAAACAACATTTATACGTTTAAGGTATTAAGTGAGTTTCTTTAGGCCAAAGATCAATAGCAAAACTGAAAGAGAACTCTTACATCCAGTGTAGGGTTCCAGTGAACATTCAAATAAGCCATATTACTGCATTCTCAGCTGTTGAAAGTTGGGGCTGATATTTACCAGGACACTTCCTGTTGGTTCTGTGACACTCCACCAAACTCCCTTTTGCATTAAGTCATGTGGTACTACTATCTTGCTGGCATCTAGCTGTAGGTAGCAAAGCGCAAGTACGTTGTTAAGGATGTTTCTGGGTGCTGCTGTGTAGTCTGTTTCAGCTGGGTATCTCTGTAACAGAATCCTAGACTAATACTTATACAAAGAAAACTGAGCTTACCTTCCAGGGAGATACCAGAGAGGATTTTACAGTAGTTCAGTTAAGAAAACTGAAGCAAAATTAGGACATATTTGTACAGTGTTTTGTAAGCAGACACAAATAAGTTTTCTCTATGCTCTGAGCCAGCCAAGCACGTTTTAGCAACTATAAGGCACTCAGTTCTGGCCAGCTGGCTCTTGGCACCGTTGTCTTGTGTATGGCTGCCTGCAAAATACCATGTAAATATACCGATCATTTTAATAGCAATATGAATAAAGGAGTGGTCAGCTCCGCCCTCTCAAATAGCTCCTTTCCAATTCAAGTGAGAGGGATGAGGTAGGACATGTGTCAGGGGGTGGGTGCTGGTGTTGCTTTTCAGATACAGCTTGTGCCTTGGAGCTGGCTCCCTTTGAAGTACCCAGCTGACACTTAGCAATGTAACCCACCCTTGTAACGTGACCTAGGATAGCAGCAACAGGGGTGTCTCCAGTTAATTATCTTCACTCTTCACAAGACCTAGTTTCCTGTTTGCATTGAAGTACAGGCTTGCTCTAGACTACTTTGTTCTCTGTGTTTCTTCATTATAGTGGTATCTCATTTAATTTAATTTTTAGTTTCCCTTATTTTATTTTAATTTGTAAATAAAATAAAAACCAAACAACAACAGTAAAAACCACCACACAGAATAAATGTAAGTTAATGTTATTTTCACAGCAAAATGCTGTACTTATGGATGGCTTTGATTTAAAAGTTCTTAGTTTCTACTGACAATGAATGTTTTTTTTTTTTTTTTTTTTTTTTTTTTTCTACAGTCCTTAAACACTTTTGGAGATACAGAAGAGAATTTACCAATATTTAATATTCAGTTTTCTTATGTTCTTATTTCTGTTCTCTTGAAATACCCAGTTTTCATCTGATGGGAAAAAATGTTTCTAAAATTCTTATTGTCATAATAAAGAGAGTATGTATATACATATGTGTGTATATAGATAGATAGATATACATGCCTGAAATCAATGAATGCCCCAGGAAGAAACAACAATTTTTCTCAATATTTGTCATAGAATTTAGTGTGGTCATTCTTTTTTGGGGGCTGAAATGGGAGACTCAGATTTAACATGTGTACCTTGTTAGCAATGTTTTGACAAATAGCAGCAGCTGTATAAACTAATCTTTCTGTAGCTTTCACACATGGGACTCAATTAACAATGAGCCACTGTCAGTATCTAATCCTTTCTACCTTTTTTTTTTTCCCCAAAGCTTCCTGGTTTCTGTACATTTTTCCATGTGTAACTCAACTATTATTCTTTCTATAAATGGAGGAAAGTGACAGACTGTAAATGAAATGACCTTGCATGACTTTTTATATGTGATTTATAGAAGATGATGGCACTTGTGTTTATACTCCTGGTAAATTCAGATTAAAGTGAAGATTAAAGTCTGTTATTTGCAGAATGTTGTAATGATTGCAGAATCTAGAATAAAGCTTTCTTTGAAATTCCTGTGCTTCAAACTCTGAAGTTTGGAGAATCATGAAATATTGCCCTAGGTATGTCATTCAAGATTGTGGTAGTAAGTAAGAAGAGGAAGAGCTCTGTGGGTGTTTGTTATGGTAAGCCTGTGAATCCATGGTATGTATTGTGCAAAAGTCTGTATTTACCTATGGCACAGTCCAGGCACAAGAATGACATGCCAAATAACTTTTTATTTAACTGATTTCCAAATAGATCTGTGGCAGAAATTAAAGTATTAGAGACTTCCACAGTGGGACTTCTGGAATTTTTGAGGTGTCTTAGAATAACAGCGAGTACAAATGCAAACTCCATTTAAAAAGTACTCGACATTTGAACCTTCTATTTGAAATTCCTGAACTAGAATTATCTAAAGAGGGCCTTCTGGAGTTACAGGGTCTTCTTGTCTTTTGCAGATAAACAAAGGGATATGAAGATGGATCCCCAAAAATAAGTCATTACTTTTTTCTTTCACCTAGTAAAACTGAAGAAAAAAATAAATTACTAAATTCAGAGTAGGCTATTGTCAGTACTTGCCAAATAGTACATGCTTGTGCATCTGCCTAATCCATATTTGAAAGCCACAAACAGAAGCACATAATTTGGCACAGCACCAGAAGCATGCCTCGGCACACTTCTGGAGATTCTTCCAAATAACTTACTGATTCAAAAAATCTATACTCTTTGCCTGTGTGCACACGCTGAGAGTCTGGAGAAACTTAGAATGAGTTCTGCCAGAAAAACACAGGCATTATTATTGAATTGGGGGTGGGATGAGTTTGTTTCCCTATCCATTTAGCAGGAGTTCTAGATGTATTGTGATTTTTTTTTTTCCTTTTTCTGTACATGTTTATGTGTTGAAGGAAAAGAGTTGTTTTAAGTTACAGAAAATTCACAAAGACAGTGTGCGTGAAATGGGTTGGTGAAGATCACTTGTTAGTCAGAATTGCCTTTTTCAGTTTCTTTATTTTTTAGTATTTCTTTACTCTGCTGAATTCTTAAAACTGGAATTGGTCAGTGCTTAAAGACCTCAATAGTAAATCACAAACTCCTTCATAAAATGAATTCCACAGTCAAGAAATTAGTTATTTTCCTACCAGAGTAACCCTTGTTCCTTAAGGCAATTGCTCAAGGACATCTTTTATTTCACAGTGAAGTGCTTCAGATATTCATATAAATTTAAGGGTGCAATCCCATGAAACAGCTGAGATGACCTCATTGATAGCTGCTTCAAAAAGAGGCCCTTCCCCATTAGTCCCCTCCCCTTAGCAACCTTCTCTTGCCCTGGCACAGGTGGTTGTCTGTATCACTGCTTTACTGATTTCTATTTCATGCTGGCAGGAAGTGTTTGGGTGGTCAGGGAATGAACTTAGTCTGGGAAATGATCTGGTGGAAAATATTAAATTTTAAAAAAACAGCTCTAATGTTCTAATAGTTTGAAATATAGTGCAATGAAACAGCACAAAGTAATCAGCTATTTCATTTTTGTTGAAAGGGCTTGAATTTATCCTTTAGTTTAAAATACATGATCTTGTTTATTTCATGCTTTGTTGCCACTCTAAAAGTAAATATAAAAAGTCCAAAGGAATTTATTCGGTAGTAGTTATTTCAGTATAAATTACTTTGTATGCACAGGTGTTTAAAAATGGGAAAAAAATATCCTTTAGAAGAGGGAAATATACTTTTATTCCAGCTTTCCAAAACGGGTATTATGTTACATCAGAATAGCTGTTTTGGTAGATTTGCTAGGGTGGACAAATCTTTTGGTAAATGAGTACGTTTTGTGTATTTGCAAATTGTATGTACAGGAAAGTAAGGTAGGTAGGTGCTTCATATTTGTGTCTGTACTTCAGTAGAACAGCTACAGATGTATAAAAACCTAGATAGAAATCTGTATTTTCCTAGATTTCAAAAGCTTAGATGTGGAAATTGTCACCTGTTTATTTATTTATTTATTTGATGAACACAGAGTGCTTAAAACGTAATGAAAGATGAGTGATGAAAGACAACTTGTGCCAAAAGTCAAGTTTATGGATTTTGGTCCGAACACTACTCTAGGACAGACACCCTAATACAGGGTATTCTGTCACAAGAAGAAAAAGGCAAAGCCTGTTTTGTCTTCTCTCAGTGTGGTGGGTTGACCTTGGCCAGTTGCCAGACCCCCACCCAGCTGCTTTCTCACCACCAATCTTCAAGGGGAGAAAGTAAGATGAGAAAACTTGTACACCAAGATAAAGACAGGGAAAACACTTATGAATTATCATCATGTGTAGAACAATTACAAAGTAGGGAATATTAATGTAACTCATTGCCAATTATAATAGAATTAGATGGTGAGAAACAATGACAAAACTAAAAGGCCCCCACCTTCCCTTTTACTCAAGTTCAACTTCATTCCTTCATTTCCTACTTGTCTACTTCCTGCCTACCTTCTGGCCTCAGGGGTATGGGACATTGTGGTCAGTCCACAACAGGTCGTCTCTGCTACTAATTCCCTCTCATGTTTTTCCTATCTCTTCGTCACAGAATTTCTAGGTTGGAAGAGACCTCAAGATCATCGAGTCCAACCTCTGACCTAACACAAACAGTCCGCACTAAACCATATCCCTAAGCTCTACATCTAAACGTCTTTTGAAGACTTCCAGGGATGGTGACTCCACCACTTCCCTGGGCAGCCTGTTCCAATGCCTCACAACCCTTTCAGTGAAGAAGTTCTTCCTAACATCTAACCTAAAACTCCCCTGGCTCAACTTAAGCCCATTCCCCCTCGTCCTGTCACCAGGCACATGGGAGAACAGACCAACCCCCACCTCGCTACAGCCTCCCTTGAGGTACCTATAGAGAGCGATAAGGTCGCCCCTGAGCCTCCTCTTCTCCAGGCTGAACAAGCCCAGCTCCCTCAGCCGCTCCTCGTAGGACTTGTTCTCCAGGCCCCTCACCAGCTTCGTTGCCCTTCTCTGGACTCGCTCAAGTACCTTGATGTCCTTCTTGTAGCGAGGGGCCCAAAACTGAACACAGTACTCGAGGTGCGGCCTCACCAGAGCTGAGTACAGGGGGACGCTCACCTCCCTAGCCCTGCTGGTCACACTGTTTCTTATACAAGCCAGGATGCCGTTGGCCTTCTTGGCCACCTGAGCACACTGCTGGCTCATATTCAGCTGACTATCCACCATCACTCCCAGGTCCTTCTCTGCCTGGCAGCTCTCCAACCATTCCTCTCCCAGCCTGTAGCTTTGCTTGTCAGTCATCTCCACAGGCTGCAGTTCCTTCAGGGCATATCCTCCTGTTTTGACACGGAATACTCCACAGGTTGCAATGTGGTATCTACTCCAGTGTGGTCCTCTCCACAGGCTACAGGGAAATACCAGCTCCACTGATGTCCTAGAGCACCTCTTTCATGTCCTTCTCTGACCTTGGTGTTTGCAGTTTTTTGTTCTTACAGATTTTTCCTCACCCTGTTGTGAGAGTGTTTCTTCACTCTCTTTCTTAAACAGCCGCTCCCAGATGCATCACCAGTGTTGCCTTTAGGCTCAGATGTGCCTGGTGTTGGAACTGGCTGGGGTCACCAGTGTCTGGTAAAGGGTGGTCTCCATCGCCTTACAAAGGCCATGTCAACAGCATCCTGCACTGCCAACATCTTGACACCTATGCCTGGTACAGTCAACATATGAGGATGTTCTTTCCTGTTGAAAGAAAACTTCAATTCACTACATAGGCCATGGGGCATTAAGCCTTCTGTTAATAGGTAATGAAGAAGGAAGTGACACATTCTTGATTGTCCTTCATGGTTCCTTCAAACTAAGCATATATCAGGTATGCAAAGCACATGAAATGTATTCTGCAATGAATTTCTCGAAGGTATATAGAAAAGATTTTAACAAACTCACAGCTTTGAAATTGGTTTTCTAATGTAGCTCTGTGTGTAAGGAAGATGAGATGTCAGCAGTTTCTTCAGCTGAGGTTTTGGGTGAGCTTAAATCATGGATGTGTAAATCTGTGTTAGTGTCGGTAAACAGCTATTTGGCATCTGTGTGGGAAACTGTGGTTTATTGTTTCAGGACTGATTAGTTAATTTCAAAACTTTTGACATAGAATTTTGCATTTGCCTACTTTCATGTTGTGGTTGGAGACTCCAGAACTAAATGCCACCATTCTTCAGTCAGCACTCTTCCTCTTCTTCCCTTGCTCTCCCCCCCCTCCCTCACCCCCTCAAAAAAAAAAAAAAAAAAAAAAAGAGAGAAACTCCAGTTAGTATTGTGATATATTTATTATCCTTAAAACAGGATTAGGGTTTTCTCTCCATATGGAAAACAGTTTAAAGTAAGCTAAATAAGCACAGCTGCAAAATTAGCTACTCTTCTACACCCCAGTAAAAAACTTTTTTACCAGCTCTTTGTGTGAACACTGTCAACTTGTGCTGAGTGCCTTTGTGCAGAGAAATTTATTGCATTGGCAGAGCTTAGTAATATGATGGCATTGCTAACTCTGGACAACGCTTCAGTGATTGCCCAGTGTAGACAGGCTATTAAATGAAATACATCTTGGAAGTAATTACAAGGTCCCCCAAAATAGAAAAGCTACCATATTTTTCTTTGTAAATGCTTTGGATGGGCTGCTGAAGAGAGAACTCAGCTGTTCATATGATGTCCATATTTGACACTTTTAAAAAGAAGGCTAAATCTGACTTATTTGATCTAAAATTTCATTGACAATGCCAAGAATAAAATTCAGACATATTTTTCTTTGAATATTTAGTAGAAAAAAAAAAATCCCCAGATGTAACTTTTGTGAGGCTAACATTTAATCATCAACAGACTCTGGAATAAAAGTTCGTAGAACAAGTGCATGAGAAATAGCATGAAAATGTATGTATTAATGACATTTTGCAGTTACACAATCACAATAATGCATCCAATGTTAGGAAGACAATTTTTGTATGTATCCTATGTATCCCTAACTTCAAACCAGATGAATTATTTTCCTGAGGTAAATTTCTTTTAAAATAATGTAAGGGTGATGCTTGGCCTACTTTTCCATTTAATTTAGTCAAGAATTATTATTCTTTATGATTGGTAATAAAAGTAATACATATTTTTTTGAATTTGTTTATAGATTTCTCAAATACTGAAAAGATTCATTTTCATTATAAACACACCATAACTATTCATAGTGATAAAATGCCTGGCTTAGCTTTTATCAGTCAATAATAAGAAATTTCGTTTCTATACAAAGAATTCTCTAAGAATTTGGGTCAGGTTCTTCAGTTTTGTTAGTGAGCTCCTCATTAATTCCTGCCTGAATGGAGGTCAAAGGCAAAACTCCTTTGGACATCAGTAGATGCCTCAGCTATTAGACTTAAACTCTTAATACATTTGCTTATCTTCCAGTCATGGTAAGTCGTAATCATGCTTGTAAGACGCTTTGAAGCACTTGGATAAAAAACATTAGAGTTGTTATCAGCATAAAATCTGTAGTTCTCTGTAGTTACCGTATTGTGCTCTCTTGGATATTGCTGTATTACATTGGTTCTAAAATAGGAAATTACTGTGGTATTTCAGAAGTTGTAGTTTTGGAGCTGTCAATAAATGCTGGTAACAAGGTATGTAAGAGTGCAGAAGCTATGGCCCTTGTTTTTAAGTGGTCTCTTTTGGCTTACTGATCGTGTACAAGCTTTTCAAGTTTTATTGCTACAGTATTAATTTTAAGTTAATGAAAAAAAAAAAGAGATAATTTTTCCTGAAGTCTAAAAATTTGAAAAGAAAATTTGGGCCTTCTGGTTGACCAGCAAAAAGATGAGTTTTTTTCTTATTTAAACTAATACAATTTTTATTTTCAGGGGCTTCATTGTCAAAAGCTAAGTCCAGTTTTGTAAATGCAGTTTTGTGTTCACAATTATGCCAAAAATCTTTTAAGTGATTAAAAATCTTTTTATGTCAATTAAAGTTGGGGGGAGGGGTATGGAGGAGGGCTTCTTGTCATGTCCAAAAATGAATTTGCAGTTACGTGTCACTCCAGGCAAACTAGTTCCAGCTGCTTTATTCCACAGACAGATAGGAAGAATGATCATCCCACAATGGGTGGTATAGTCTAACAGTAGACAACTGTTGGCAGTGGTGCCACATTTGGCACTGACAGGGTTTTGGTTTGGCTTAATGACAGTGACCTACATTGCTTTTTAAAAAAATTCTGGCACCCAGCACCAGAAACATACACCCTGTTGGTATAATCTGTAGTTGAGCATGATTCAGAACAGAAATAGAAAGTGTAGTTACATGCAGGACAACACTTCTGGTCACTCATTATCTAGCAGTGGTGTAATGACCATTATAGTGGCTCCTCATCTTTAGTACATAAGGGAGCTGTAATAAAGAGGCAGAATACACAGAAACATGAAAAAAAATAATATAAAGCAAAACAAGCAAACAAAATAAAAAACAATCAACCAAACAAAACCAAACAACTCCTGGATTTTTTCTTTTTTCTTCTGCAAGGATGAGACTGTGCCAGTGTTGTATGTCCCCTTCTCTGATGTCACGAAGTTCAGCAGAGGGCTGGCACAGGGCTGGCTTGTGCAGTATTCTCTTCAAGAGCTGTTGTGGTTGGAGCACACACTAATTAATGATGTTGAACATGGCCAAATGTCAGTCTGAAAATGGTGAAAACTGCCCCCAAAAGACTAGACACTACCACTGTGATTAACCAGTTAAAATCTGGATTTTTTTTCCCTGCCAGAATTGCCTGCAGAAGAAAAGAATGTGGTCTTACTGGTGTAAAAGAGAAGATTGAAGGTTTAGTCTGGTTTCTGGTGGACTGGTGTCTGCTTTATAGAAAAGCACCACTGAAGTGGTTGATAATCTCAGCAGAGAAACTCAAGAATGAGTAGGCATGGTTAACTGAACAATTGTTTTCCCTTTTGATGTGGTTCCTTTATAAAATCACTAGGGCACACTGATAGATCAGCAAGAGGTAATTGTACTGTTTGTGTGTGATTTCCCCTGTAGCTGGGGGATTCAAACTGTTAGCAGGCATGTTTCATGTACTACTTCTATTTATTTGTTTGTTTGTTTTTCACCTTTTCACTGACATGCAATTTGAATGAACTAAGTCCATAATGCATTTGGTCCTTTTCTTTTAAAACTGCTATAGGAAATGTGAGACATTGGGATTACTATCTACAAGCTTCACAATGAATAGGTGCAAAGAACTAAATGTTTGCAGGACTGTCTTTAATTTCTTTAATTCTCCACTTTTAAAGTTACTTACAGCAGCAACTGGACAGACAGATAACAGAAAGAAAAGTGTTTCAGCATTGTTTAAAGAAATAATGTTACTTAAAGACCAGAAAATGAAGGATTTTCAGTCTAACCCATCTCGAATACCCAAAGTGCCAGTTTTAGAAATAATCTTTCCAAATAAGGGAGGAGGAGGATGGTGTTTATAAAATCAAGAGAAATTCTGTGGAACCTTATGGGACCATGGGACCCTATTGGTATGCTGTATGTCTTGTCTCAGATTTTTTAATAAAAATTTAAAGAGGAAGAAGTAGTTACAGGACTTCTTTTTTGTTGTTGTTGTGTTGTGGTTTTTTGTTTGTTTGTCTCCATCTTAAGGTTATTGCTGCTAACAATATTTGCAGATACAACTAGTTTTGAGCAGATTTGAGTTGGCCTGATTTTTTTGTTGTTGTTATTTTTTCCTGATTGCTGCATAAAATGTCACTCCCTGTCCCTATAAGCACTTTCTTGAGCAGAGACCTTTGAGCCTTTAGATATGATCTGGAATTCATTGGATTATCTCTTTAATGCCACTGGAGGTGAAAAAAAGGCTGTTTCCCTCTTGCTAATTATGGTGAAGTGCCACATTATGTAGTACTGTAGTTAACAACTTCAGGGGCGCCAAGAGCCTCTAGCTTTGCCTCTTGGGAGTGGGACTTTTCCTCTTTAGCTCAGCTCCAGGAAACTTGAACATTTGTGTTTTCAAGACCACATACCATTGGGAAGGAAGTAGGGGTGGAGATGTGTGCAGAGATTAAGTGGATACAAGAAGCAGTGTGCTTTGTAAAGATCTAGGAACTGCAGAATTTTCAGAAAGACACACCACACTTTCTCTGGCATGTCCTTTGGTGTTTTTGAGCTCAGTGATAACGTTGCTAAATCTAGCAACCCGCCAGAAAATTCTGTATAAAACCTTTTCATGCGTGGTTGTCATAGATCACATTTTCATGTATACTGTTCCTGTTTTGCACTTTAGCATACATAATGTGTGTGCGTGCCTGTGTGAGGATGCACAAACTTTCATATTCATTAACTGTGTTTTCTGGAATATATAGTTATTATTAACCATGGTAAAGGAATTCCATAACTCTGGAACTAGTTATTAAAAAATAACTTTAAAAATATTTTGACCAGTTCAGCATTAACTCTTCCCACTCTGACATTGTATCTGAAAGTAATAGTCTGGTAAGTTTAAATACAGACACAGAGTTTCTGTGCCTCTGCTTTCTTCAATTTCTGATGGGATAATATTTTGGTAAAAGTAGATAAAATGTTCAGATGTAATCCAGATTTACTGGATATTTTGTATCTTGATGGCACTATTCAGACTTATTCTGGTATGCACGCAGTTGTAAATTCAATTGCCAATGTACCAGTTAAGAACAAAATTTCCTTTCCTTTTCTATTAGAAACCCCCAAAGACGTTAACTCAAGGCCAGACTCAGTGTGTTTTGTAGCTACACCTAAATGCTTCTGAAGGGCAACATGTCCCACAGCAATATGTACTTTGTGAGTTCTTACAATGAGAAAGGAAGCAGTACAATCCTGTAAATTAGTTGAGTTTATACTAGTGAAAATAATCCTAAATATCTGTATATTTAGTATTTTTTCTTTTTCTTACATAGCCCATTAAACTAAATTTGGTGAGAATCCTCAATGCTCTTCCCTGATTTATTTCTTCGCAGTTTTCCTTTTTTTTTTTTATTTGTTTAAAATTTACCATTTATTTATTTATTTTTGTGATGTGAAGGAGCAACATGTGCATGTGGGTCAGGACAGAAGCAGGCTGCAGTGACGGCAGTACAAGCATTCAGAGATTATGAGCATGGCAGGGAGGAACACACTCACATTTTCTGTCTATAGGCTCGATCCTCCTGTCAGGTTTTGTTATAGGCTTCAGTATCAACACATAAAGTCCAAGTTCTCAAGAAGTGGAGTTTGGAGAAGGCTGGATGGTGAAACTCATCCTCTCAGGCATATGAAGTTGGGCCTGCCAGTGTGATGAATGTATTTTATGTTTCTGTTTTATTCTGGTTCTGTAGCACAGATACATTCAAGTGAATATATATTTTTTAATATTTATTTTCTTTTTATGTATCTCTACTTTGGGTAAATGTAAAAGATGAATAAATGAAACTAATTCTCTTGAATAGGAAAAATATATAATTAAAGTAAAAAACAAATACAAGTGGGTAGGTAAAATGAGATTCCAACATGGTTTTCTCAATAATTAGCATATATATTACTTAAAAAATATGAAGAGGCTAGACAACCAGTATAGTCTTGTCTGAAAGTTAACTCTACAACATTTTTTCACCAGAAATAATGCTGGAGGTCTTTATTTGCAAAGGGTGGTGGTTGCTACTAATGCAGTGAAAAATATGTATTAATGGGTAAAATGTTGTAGGTAAAGCTGACCTGTAACAAGCAATATCCTATCTATTTCTCAGGATATATTTCATGGCTTATTTATAAAATATTTTCTGCCTTTCTAACTTGTATAAAAAAGTACTTGTAGAGACATTTCTAGAAGCCAGACTCTTTATGACAGAAAAGTTAAACAGCTATTCTTTGTGCTGTTCTGGAAGTGATTTTGACAAAGAACAAGTTGGGATTAATAGAAGATAAACGCTTTTATAGTATTTACCTACTTAGTGTCTGACATTTTTTTTTTTTATTCTCTAACCTTAAGCACAATAGATGAATACACATTCATCTAATAGTTTGTTTACCTATAATTTAATTTTGATAACAAAGTCTGAGAATTACTTAAAACTAATTAATCATGTGTTAGAATTTGCATCTATGAAACACTTTCAAAAATGAAGTGCATCATGCAGTGCTTTGTTGTATCATGTACAGTGAAAAGTCATTATTCTTTTCTGAAAAGTGCACGCCATGTCTACAAATGCCAGAAAGCTTTAGAAGTGTAACAAGTGAATGCATTGGTTTACATTTTCAGTTGAAGTCATACCTGTGATTGAAAGAAAAGAACCATCATCTATATGAATTCTTGCATAATAATTAGCTTTGATAATTAGATTAATAGGCAACATATGAGTATGAAGTCTGGGACAACTTTAGCCTCTACAGTCTAAGCTTAGTGAGATCATACTCGCAGTTCCTTTACGTTTTGAATTTTTTACTTTTGTTATTTGCCAGATTTAGAGAAATTTTGTCTGAGAATTGAATGTGTTTTATTTGTCCCTCCCCCCACTTCCCTCTCCTCCCCCCCCCCCCCCCCCAGTATTTTCCCTACCTTAGTCCTTGTTAAGTTGGAAAACATATCCTTACTAAAGATATGCTTGTTATATTTGGAATAACTAAATTCTGGGAGAAAAAGAAAAGATGATATGTGTACCTCTCCCACCAGAGAGTGGAATCTTACGGAAACAAGATTTCCCATGAAAGAATATGCTGATTTACAGTTCTGCTGTGAGGAACACTGTGCTAATAAGTTTTTATTTTCCTTTCCTTCACAAAGCCCATACAGAGGTGTAGAGATGTGTTCTGCAGGAATTTTTTTTTTTTCAGTCCAAGCTTCTCTCCTTTAGATTTTTTTCCTGTGGGGTATTAATAATGCACATTTTAATAAATGAAAGGTGAGGGTTAGATATTTTTCTTCTAGACCTTTTTGCCTTACATTTCCCTCCCTGAATGTGGAGCGTGTTTATTTCTACATGTGACAAGTCTGTAGTCATGTGTTCTTTCTGAGTTATAATGGCTCAGATGTCATAATTAATTTGATGAGCAGGTGGGGGTTATTAGCCTTGTGCTTCACTTGCTAATAGCTGCACAGCATTTCTAAAGTACTCTTTCAACTAAGGAGGCATTTCTTCACACAGAATAAACAGTGCAGCACAAAAGCCTCAGTTAGATAACTATCCATGGGTTTGAAAAGCTGCCAAGCAGATGTTGTTATTGGAGCGGGCCCAGACGAGATTGGGCAAGGCAGATGCTAGGTGGGGGAGGAGGTTAAACACAGCCGAGGCACTTTCTCTGCAGTGGCTGGAGAATGGGAGGCTGGGAGGTGTCTTCCCATAAACCAAATCCATAGTTTGCTGGCCTTATGCTCATTCCTAAAGACCCACCCTTTAACTGTAAATAAATGAGGAGGAAACCCTCTCCCCTCTTTGTCTTAATATCCGTGTGGGAATGAAACCGAATGTTCATCCAGCAGTCAGTGACTTCTGGTTTGCATTAAATCGGCTGTGTGCAATTTTTGAAGGGCCTACAGAGACTTTGCTTCATACCTATCAACATATGTAATGAACATGACTGCACTGACATTTACCAGAACTCTTAGGTCCTGCTTTATTACTATAAATTAGGTTGTGCAAATTTAAGACAAAATGCTGTTTTGTTTCCCATCACCTCTCAATATAGTTTTTTTAATGAGTTTTTTTCTTTATTAAAAATTAAATATAAAATATAAATTTTTCTTTTTTATATGGAAACCCTTTGAATGTCCTGTGGATTTGTAGGCAAGGGACATTTAGACTGAACTGAAAATGAGGTTGATCTGTCTTTTACCCTCTAGATTTTTTTTCCCTTCCAAGATCGCAGGCTTTTTAGAACACATCTCTCTATCTCTTTCTCTTGATTACATTGTATAATCCCATTTTTCTTTGACTTGATCTCAAGCCAATGGTCTGGAGTTGTATTGCTGAGGGATAATTTTTGATAATGGGCCATTAAAACACTTGGAGCTTCCATCCTGTTTTTCAAATCTGTATAAACATAAATTGTCTTTCTGTGTAGAAAAAAAAAATCAGTTGGCAGAAATCAATGGATCGTATGTGTGAATAGTATAAATAACTTAAAAGCAAGAATCTTGTTTAAGCTAAATATGACATTAGAATATTACAAGACATAGGTGACTGTACAGCACTTTCAAAATTCAAGCAATCCAATGTTTTTATGAAAGAATGGGAAAGCACAGCTTTTATATATGTTCATGTGGCAAACAGATTGCAGAAATGTTCGGTTTGTCACTTTTACTGTTACTCAGGGAAACTGAGTTTGTAAGACTCTCCATATACCAGTTATTACCTTCGGGCATTAACTCAGTTTTTTCCACCTGTATGGCTCACTTGATTGGCAAATATCAGATGTGAACATCTAGCTGATGGTTCCTGAAATTAGTTCCAAAATAGTCCTAGTTTCATGTCTCATTCCTACTTATTCAGGTGCATACATAGGATTATGACCCGTCTTCAAGCTAGGCCTGACAAAAAATAATAAACTGATGTACTGACAGAAAATCTGGTAGCAAGGCAAACCTTTTTTTTTTTTTATTCTTTCTAGAAACAAACAAACAAAACAAAAACAACAACAACAAAACCACAAGAATTCATTATCTGATTGTCCACTAGGAAAAAATTCAGCCTACGAAGAATATTTACTAAATACTTTGTTACTTTGTTGTTAAGTGCATATACAGTTTAATTTTAACTTTTTTTTTTTTTTTTCCATCTTACCTGTTTTGAAGTTAGTGAGAATTTTGTCTTAAACAAACAAAAATTAAAAAACAAAACACATGATTTGGTTAGCTTATACATAAGAGTTTATAGCACACTGAATGATTTGTTGTATATTTACAGAATGATTCCTTCTTTTTCTATGGTCTTTCAGTTTCTCTGTTACAAAATATGTCATAATCATGAGGAAAAATTGAGTCAAAAGAACCTTGAAGTACATTAAAATACTAGTAGTCCCCTGTCATAATCATGAGGAAAAATTGAGTCAAAAGAACCTTGAAGTACATTAAAATACTAGTAGTCTCCTGGGCACCTATCTGATTGCTCAGCACCGTTCTAAGGAAAAATCAAGAAAAATGAAATTGAATGTGAAATAAAAAGTTTCTTCACAGGTAAAAGTCCAATTTATTTTCCTTATATTTTATAATATTTATCAAATATTGCTGTTACTATCTCTGCAATAGATTTGAACAATAACTTGTGGGGCTGGTGAACAGCTGAGACACTACTTTGACCTTATCATCCTTGTCTCTTAACAGTTTCTGGAGCCGACCAGTTTCATAAAGGAAATAAACCCTTCTTCAGTGATGAAATTTGCGGATACAGTTGGAGAGATGGAATATAATAGAAAACAAAATACTAACATTTAACAATCTGTACTGGCTCATATGTTAGTTCCTTTATGTCTTTTAACATGTCCAAATATAAAGCTGCATGGAGCAAAGAACTAACACTTAATAAGCATGAGAAACAGTGACCAGGAAGAGTAGTAGGTAATTGACAACACAGAATAAGCTGAAGGTGGTAACATGTGTTGGTTATATATAAACAAGAAAATCCTGAATTCTTTTAGTTTGTGGTGTTTTAGCTCTCTCTGGTCCTGAAGTAGTCATTGATATTAGGCTTAGTTACAACAATCGTGCTTAGAGGAGAAGGGATTTTAAATACTTTGATAAACATTGCTTGAGGTAACAGTTTATCAACTAGTTAGAGCCAATCTGGAGTCAGTGACATTTTGAAATGAGCAAAATAGCTAATTGAGCTTTCACTAATTTATTTGTTTATTTAATTTGGCATTATTCTCCATTTATTTTTCAATCCAGAACCAGAAATGTTGAAATATTGCAAATCAGTCATTTTTTATGCTATTTCTGCTCCAGTTGGATAAAGAAAATATTGGCTTGATCTTGTAAGATTCCTAGTCCAACATTTCCTGAAATATCTTCTTATGAGGCAAAGGCCAGATCTACAGAAGAAACTTTTGCCAATTGAATAATGCTGGTTAGAGGCTGTGACTTATTGCAGCAAAACTGTAGCCCATGCTTCATTCAGATGCAGAAACATGTTTCTGTTGGAGTCATCTGTCATTCTCTAGCACTTCCCTCAGTTAGATAAGGCTTCATGTAAGATTCTGCTATTCACAGTACCTTTCCTTAATTAAGTTCACTAGTAGCTTTCAATTACTTTATATCTCTTTATAATATTACACAGGTTATGAAATTCTGATTTCATTAACTTCTTGAAATCTGGCAGCTGGCAAACAACTAATAGACAGGCATTTTGAAATATCTTCCTATTTTTTAAAATCTTAGCCTCAGTCCTTCCTCCCCATAATGTTATATATATAGCCATCCTATGCTAAATGACATAACTAAATGTGAGGTAGACTTCTGGGTTTGACTACACAAAGCTGGAAAAGCAACAAAAATTCCTTGATCTCCCATGCCAGAGTGGATCACTTTGTATAGTCTTCCAGTTCCTCATGTACAAGCACTAAGTGGAACTAGGATATCTGTGGTCTTCAGTTTTTCCAGAAAGCAGTGGGTTTCTGAGACTGGCTACAATGCACAGTTACAGAAATCCTCCAGTAGAGATGGTACTTTCATAGTTGACTTTGTTTCTACGCATTTAGAATATTGGGTCCAGAATGCATAGGTTGTTTATTTTATGTTTGCTTAAGAACTATCTGCTCTCTGTGTGGGGGTGTGTGTTGTATCATTGGCTTGTGTGATTTAGATATTCTTTTACTGTAAACATGGCCCCTTCGTACATATTTTTTATTGTATTAATATCATGTCTTTGGCTTGCCAGTATTCTCAAAACCTCATTTGCAGATGCAAATCACATCATGATGGGTCAAGTGTGCTGCCTGTTTCAGGAGACTTCATGTCAGCATATGACAGCAAGGCTTCTGCATAGCGTTTCTGCTTGGTGCAACATTGGGCAGAGTGCATTCGGGGAAGGTATTTACCTACAAACATTACAAAGGAGCTTCCCTTTTTAAGGAGCAGAGAACATGGTATACATATCCTGTAGGCCTTAGCGTACCTCAAAGGTGAGAATCTGACCTTGTGTTTTCCATATTGCTATGGAGAAGGTGTGCAGAAAGAGAGAAATGCAATAATAGGAAGTCAGCCAAGTGCCATTTCCACTGACCAGCACTCCTTAAAAATGGTGATTTAGAAGTGCTTCTCAGGATAACAAAAATGGCTCAGGCTTCTGCTTGAAGCAGCTGGACAGAAAATGAGACAGTTCAACTTAGTTTGAATTCAAAAGTTTGTCATCCAGAATCATTTCAAAGACAAATCCAGAGGCCAAACGCTGTCACCTGTACCCTGTGAAGACCTGTATTGGATATCAAGCTTGGCTACTATTTGTTGTCTCTTTGGTAGGGATATGGAAAGCCATTTTCAGCTCTTATCCCAAGCAAATACCTTTGCTGTATTCATGTAATTACAATTATAGAATATCAGAATTAAAGGTGCAGTTACTTCCTTTTTTTTTTTTTTTTTTTTTTTTCTGAAAAAGTTAATATTTTATTTTTTTGAAGTGGAGATGGAATCTGTTAAGAGTTGAGATGGTCAGGATTTTCCTATTTAAATTGTGCTTCCAGTTCATTATAACTTGGTCAAGCTTTATTTCTTTGAGGTTTAACTTATCCAGCTTGAGGTGACAGTCTGCATGGAAATTGTTTTAAAGTTTCAGCAAAATTGGGTTAGACGTTTCCAAAAATAAGATTAAAGAATAATATGTTGAACTGTAATAAATATGTCTTACAGCTGTTTTATTGAGAAGCTATGGTGTCTCCATGCTTTGGAGCAGAGTATTGAAATTTGGCATAGAGGTCATTTCAGTGTCAGGGGATGCCTGTTGCTGTTCCTGTGAAAAAATGCCTGAATGTGGCCAAGTTGTAAGCCTTTGCAAAGACTCACTTTGCACATGTTAACTTACAGTCACATCAGAGTTCAGCAGATAAATTCCTCAGAAGACACCATCTGCTTTGAGCATGTTCCAGTCTTGGAATTGTGTTGGACTTTCTGCAGTTTTTGCTACCAGCTCTTGAGGTCCTCTTTAGATATCAGAAGAGCAACATCTTCCCTCATCTCAGTGCTTCCCCAAATAGTCAAGTGAGGAAAACCCTGTTAGATTTGAATACAGTGGGGAAAAGGATTTACTTCAGAAGCGCAGAAGAATGGTAATAAACTAGGGTGAAGAAGTATTGCTCACTTATTATTTTGTTCAAAGACATAATGTAACAATATCCGATTTATTAATTCATACGATACAGCTTTAGAAGATGAATGTCTATTTAGGATCATCTGAGTGAGGGGACAAGAACCCATTTACAGTTTACTGAAATGTCAGTAGTGAATGCAGGAAGTGAACAATCCTAAGACAGTCAAAAAGAAATAGCTGAGGTCTTATTTCTTCTTCTTTAATTGAAATGATAATGAAGCCACAAAGCCACAAAGTTATGAAGGTTTTTAAAGAAGTGTTATTGATGCGGTCAGCAGCCATTAGTTATTAGACAATCAGAAGCCGTTAGTTCTTTTTTTGTGGCAAGTGTCTTTCTAGAGTAAAAGTATGAAGAAAGATAAACTCCCTAGTAACACAAAATCCAGGCCTAGTTTCTTCAAAGTGTTTTGATCACATAAACGTTGAGTTAGCCTAGTTTATCTTCAGGAACCTTATTCTGGCACTATTAATTGGTGTGCAGAGGTTGGTCTGATAGTAGCTATACTGTGCTGTTACTCTAAAAATTAGTCAGTTCAAGAAGGGACAGTTCACTGTGTCTGAGCAACACAGTGGAAAATATCTTTGTCTGGCTTCTGCCCTATCAACTTGCAAACTTAGCCCGAGTCGTTATAGCTACATGGGACTTGTTCTTTCTCATCTGTTACCAGTAACAAATACTCTACAGGCCAAACTATGGCCTCATTTGCACTTTTGCCTTGAGTCAATCTGCACAGGTGCGCAACTTTTAATAAACAAATGTAACTGTAATAGAAAGACTAGAATCCATTTCTCATGCTCTCTTAACTATATGATTTCCTCAAAGCTAATCAAAATAAGAGTCTCTTTTAGTTTCCAAAATTAGTAGGTTGGCCCTGGTTAGGCATGTTTCTGGTGCTTTAGCCGAATGAATGAATGAAGCTACCATTCATTCTACAAATTTCCAATTTATTTTTATTTTTATATTATTTTTATTTTGTAATTAGTTACTCCTTTGGTCATTTGTGTATCTGAAGTCTCCCCACCAATGTCTTTCACTTTCCAAAAAAGCTAAAAAAGCAGTCCTCATACAAATTACTAAGTATACATATTTATAAAAATTTATCTAACAGCATTTTTGCAGTTACGTTTCTTCAGTCTATACTACTTTGTTCATGAAAACCTTTCTGGTCAATAGCACCTACGTGGCTTTCATAAACACTTTAGATGAAGAAGAGTGATAGATTTGGACCTTTGACCTTTTTTCTGTTAATCATTATGTAACATGAATTCATACAGTAGTTTATCTTCATAGACTTGTTACGTCCCAATAAATTTATTTTACATACCTCATCACTGACTTCTTGGTTGTTGGTTATAGCTGCAATCTAATTGACTAGCCTGGCATTGTTAGTTTTAGTCAGTAACAGTTTCTGTTAGGAGAGCTGTAAACTCTTGCTGCCTATTTGTTTTCTGCACTGAATTTGAGGATGAAGCCACTGTGACACATACCTACATAGCAATATGCATCAAACTCAAACTGTTACATGAAAAATCATTACAGTTTGAATCACATATATTTTTCCTTTGTGTTTCTTCAAAGGCTAAAATCTTCTAAATCTTCTGCCCTAATATCGGAGCCTCTAATGCTAATGTCCAGTTGTTACGTTATGGTACACAAAATTACCTGGATAGAAATTGTAATTGTTCACAGAAACCAGTAAGATGAAGGACTTGTTGAAAGCTTCTTTCCCTTTTCCCTTTTCCCTTTTCCCAAGGGAAAACAAAATGTGTGAAACAAGTTTCAAGGACAGATTTTTCTTGCTTCATTGGCACCTTCTGGAGGACTCCAGCTCAAAAGGTGCTTGTGAATAGTTTGCTGGTACCAGCTAGATGTAAGACTTGGTCCGTCATGTTTAGGCTTGCATACAGATATTTAGTGAAAAATCAGCATCTGTTGTGAAACCTGAATGTTCAAATATATTTGAAGGTCCATACACTGAAAATGTAAAAAAGGAAATATTTAAGAAAAATAGGTATGATTTTTTTTTTTATTTTTATTTTTTTCTCCTAACACTAACAAAAGAGTCAATTTCTTTTTTATGGAGAAGCTTGACAGATTTTAAAACAATGTAGTAGAATCTACATATACTACAGTCCTGAAAGGCCCTGGAAAAGGAATCATCTGAACACCTACTGTTTAACAGTTTGTGACACTTGACACAGAAACATCTCTAATAGATATTTAGTTTGAGATTTCAGCATTGACATTGAAGTATGTTGGAAAAACAGTTTCTGAAAATCAGAGATATCAGATTTTTAAGAGAGCTGTTCTTTTATCATTTCCTAGACAATGACCAGTGAAGGGGTGTGAGAGTGAAGTTATAGTGTTAGATGCACTTTTGTTAACATCTGGCAAGTCCACTGTTGCCTACTGTACACGTTACTTGGGGGGCTTTTCTCTTCATAAATCTCAGCTGTATGGGGTAAGCTGTGGAAAACTCTCCTGATTTGTCTCGTAGAGCAGCATGAGCCTGGTTATGCAGATTGCCCAGCAGAATACACAGAGAGTGTGTGTTTGCACTGAGCTGGCATTTACCCTTTGAGTGTTTGGAGCTACTTTAAACCATGCTATTCTGAGTCCCACTCCTCTTCGAGCCCTGTCCTGCACTCTCTCTCTCTCTCCATACCATCTTTGATCCTGGCAACAAAAGTTCATTCCAGAACTCAGGTCAGACAGACATGATGCATTGCATCACAGCTGCTTTTATGAAAGTGTTTATTTCATATCTGAAATGTTTTTATATACATTTGCTTTGCTATGACTTGCAGGAGGAGAAAGAAAGCAGTTTTACTGGAGGCAAAACAGCCACCTGTGAAAACTAATTGCGTAGGTTGTGTTGTGCTGGTATCTCTGGGAATGATCCATCAGGAAGAAAGTAAATATCCTTAATCTTCTAGGAGATCACCTTTATGCCAGAATGATCTCCTTTATCAGAGTGGTGATTGAAATATCCCTTCAGAGTTGTGGTGGTATGTGTCTGGGGGGAAGAAAGGGGAGGAAGCACAACTCCTGTAGAGGCAGATGCCCCATCCCTGCAACGCATGTAGACAAATGAAAAATGACAAACTTGAGAGGCCCTAACTAAATCAACTCATTAAGGACTGTAATTTAATACGCTTGGTATCCAGTTACTTTCAAAGAGGAATTTCAGAGACTAGGCTGCTCTTGAGTTTTGTCTTTTTTCCTCATTAAGATATGGTTTGCAGTGTTAATTTATGTCCCTTTCCTCGCTCCTTCCACAAAACTCTGCTCTCTATCAGCTCTCAAAACATTTTGTTGCAGTGTTAAAAAGAAAAAAACATTTAAAAACCACACTGCTTTAAGACAGTTCATCTGCCTGCCACCCCTGCGTGTGTTAGTGCACTCCTGTGAATGCCTGCCACAGAATTGTTTAAAAAATCAGGGCATTTCTTCAAGGCATGGACAGGAACAACCACTCTGTTTCTGCTACGTGCTGTGCTCCTCAGTAGCTGCTGAGGACTTGCTGTCCCTTCTCTTCCCACTCCCCAGACAGCCAGGACACTCAGGACAGTGTCTGAGCTCTCTGAGCTCCCGTTGGTGCCCCGGTTTCACTGGGCATGGTGGTGTACAGGTCCTACCTGAGCCTTGTGAGCCTTGCAAGAACCCACATCAGTGCGCTGCTTGGCTTACTACAACGTTAAATGCCAGGGTGTTCGATGGGCAGGGCTATTTTGGTCCTGTTTGGCTGTCTCTTCATTCCAAGATTAGATGACTTCTTTCCCTGTTTTTTGACTTTTGGTTTCATTGTGCCTGAGAGACTGCCCAGTCCAAGGTAAGACCATTTTTCTGCATAGACTGGAAACTTACAACTGACTCTGTTACTCTGATTCTTGACCGCTGTCTGGCTGTTTAGGGCTTTCAGACAGCTCTCCACCCACAGTTTTGCCATCCCTATCCTTTACATATTTTTGCAATATTAGAAATATAGGTAATGGAGTGTCCATTATGAAGAAAATGATAATTAACTGATTTTTTGACCTGCCTATATAAATAGAGTATTTAGCTGATACTTCACTGCAGCTCAATCCTTGCCATTTTAACTCAGTGAAAGTAAAATACCTTATAGCAAATTAGGAATTTAAAAAGCAATTTGCAATGCTATGTTTTAAGCAAAATAAAATAAAAACAAGTTTTCACATGTGTCGATCTATGCAGCAAAAGGGAGATGTAAGCATGACAGATTGTATATAGTATCAGGAGATTTCATAACACATGGAACCAGATGAAGTCATGGAACTAGTTGTTAGTGGCAGTGAAGATCACACTACATTAAAAATGCACACTGCATTTTTCTATAGGTGAATATGACTATCTTGTATCATTTCAGTTTTATAGGAGGTAAACTGAGGCACAACAAGTAGTTTGCATGGAATTTAGTAGAATGCTGAGTCAGTGAAATCTTGAATGCTAGCTCCATGCTTTGAGTGCCGGACATTCAGAATTCCAAAAGATTAAGCCAAAGTATTTGGATCTAATTTGTCAGTCATGAGTCATGTCATATACATTCGTCAGTTATACATGCCTAGCTTGTATATAGTGTAGCTATTGTACTTGTAGAATAGCTATTGTACTGCGCTTTTCCCAGGAGTATGTGACATTACTCTGAAAAATATCCTTCATCAATTAGTCTCTGGTACTTTGTGATTTATACCTTGTTAACGTGATTTAACAGAAAATACACTATAAACCTAGTTGCCAGAGGTTGGAAGAACATTCAATCTGAAAAACAAAAGACATGCAGAATTCCTCTCTCCTCCCAAATGAAGCAAACGAGTGTTGCTTTTGTTCTTGTGTTTTGCAAATTGAAAGAGTAACAGTTTTTATCTCTATTGGTTATTATTGTACTGCTACTTTTTTAACTTCTGGTATTTAAAAAATTGTTTTCCTTTTACAGTTGTAGCTTCTTTTTCAAGTTAATACAAATAGTTGTTGTAGGCGCAACCTTATACCCTATCCTCTCACACTAGAGGAGAAGCAGAAGGGCCACTTGTCAAAAGTCTCAAATGCTGGAGGGGAGGAGGATGATGCTGATGCCAAGGAAATCTGCGAAACACAAACCTGTTGTTATTTCAGAGTGCTGTGCTTCTGCTGATTATTGGCTGAGGTTTAAATTTATGTGTGACTCTAATTCATAATTCCAGAGAGTTACACACTAGGGTAAGCATGGACAAGTCAAAAGTAGAAAAGTTATTGACTCTTAGACCTACTTTGGAAATTGGCTGTGGTCCTCCAAATGGAAGGGAATCCCTGCATTTTTGCAGTCAGACACTGGCACACATCTTCAGGAGCAGGCATGTGAGCCAAATGGGTTTGAGGTTGCACTTAACCCCACCTGCATTTGTCACCCGTCCATTCTGACATGCTTAGTTTGTCAGCCAGATGTTTATTTTTTTATTTTATTTTCCAACTCTGTGTTGTGAGAATTCCTGGCTTCCCAAACTATTCTGGGCAGCTGTGTTGGGCCTGAGGCTCTTGCACAGTGTTTAAAGCCAATTTTACTACTGTACTCATGCTGTTTTGTATCTTTTATCACTGCCTCTTTCGCATCAAATGCTGAAATATTAGTAACAATGGTGAAAGGCAGCAGAATTGACCTTTGAAAACTACTCTGGTACCCAAATACTGACCATTAACTTGATCATCTCTCTATACATTTCTTTTGTAAATTAAATATCTATCCTGCCCTGCATCCTCTGTGAAGGATACTCAGCTGTGACCTTCACAGCTGAGTATAGAGGTGAACGGTAGCTACAAGTTTATGCTGTTACAAGGGCACTGGTGATACTCATCAGCCTCTCTTTCTTTGTTCATATTTTCCATTAATCTTCCTGCTCTTTTCTGTGCAGTCTAGAGAACTCTCCTTCTAAACATTTGCCTGTATTTTGCAGGAATACAGGCCTAGCTCCACACAGTCAGAGAGTGACCAAGTTCAGAATCTTAACATATCAGTTCAGCTGCTTTGTCAGGGGGGTGCTGAAGAACCATCAAGCTTTTAAAGTGGAAAAGAAATAGAGCTCTCTTTCTTTATGATCACTGCATTTCACTTGGAGTGCTTTGTGTATCTACACTGTGATGTATGATTTTGAGTATATCAGATAAAAGTGGACAGGTCTGTGTTGGCGGTGTGGAGTTTATATCCCTTATGAAAAACATATCACTTAGACATGAGTTTCATTATTTCTTTTAAGTCGTGAATTTCCTTAGATGTTAAGTGAATATGCATTCTCTTCTAACATATTTTAGGAGTTTCATTTCCATTCCGTATATGTACCTGTAAATATCTGCCTGGTGTAGGTTCAGCTCTACCAAAATCAGTGTCTTGGTGTCATCTCTTTCTTTAAAAACATTTACAAATGTATTTTCCAGAGTGGGATTTGGCTGGTGCAATTGCTGTGGTTGTTTTTATGTAGGTATGGCAGGAGGCCTGAATAGATCCCCTCACTCCTGCACCTTCCCGTGTGCATAACCCCTGGAAGTTAATTCAAGCACAAGTCTTACTGAGCTGATGCCATTTGTTTGCATACCATTTGCAGCAACCTGAATGACTGGTTATTCTGGTTAGGAGAAAACAGCACTGACATCATGTGATTCTGGCAAAGTTAGCCGTCGGATCTTGGCCTTTGAATACCCAAGGGGCTGGCAGCAGTCTCAGGGGTTGGCCAGGAGCCCCATTGAGCTCACTAGTAATCAGTTGACTGCTGGGCTGGACAAGCTGCCCTACTTTCTCAGACAAGCTCTGTCTAAGAGAATGATGGGCAGCCTGCCACTAGTGCTCTTTAGTGGAGTTACTGGGGATTAACTGTTTAGTAGCTCAGAACTGACAGTGCTTCACTTCGAAGAAGGGATGTAGATGAGGACGTTGTTGAGTAAGGATGCCAATTCTTTGGCACACTTGCTGAACATTTTAATCTGAAGAAACAAGGCTTTTCCCTTTTCCCTTTTCCCTTTTCCCTTTTCCCTTTTCCCTTTTCCCTTTTCCCTTTTCCCTTTTCCCTTTTCCCTTTTCCCTTTTCCCTTTTCCCTTTTCCCTTTTCCCTTTTCCCTTTTCCCTTGCCAAATTTCAGAGAAAATGCCATTAGGTTAATTTTCCTTTGAAGTTTCTAAGGCTAGTTTTATTTTTTTAACAAAACATGGCTTTCTGTTAATTGCTCAAACCCTAACATCCTACACTGCAAAAATCTCTAAAGGAATGACAGACAAAAGCAAAGTCAACTCTCTGAAAGACACAGAATACTTGGTATTTATTTATTATGACAGACGTACTTGTGTATAGGTCTTCCACTAAAACATTTGATGTGCTTTCTATGAAAGACAGAGTGGTATAATCAGGGTAAAGGGAGAACAGTGTTTGTGAATAGTTTTGAAAAACAGATTATATTAAAAACAAGATTGACTGTTGGTTGTCTAAAATGTAATGAATTAATTATAAACAAGAAGGGTTATACTAATGAAAAGTCTGTTTACTGGGTGATGCTGTTAGTTGGTAGAAATACAGTTATTTTATTGTTCCCTCAAAAGCAAGGAAATTCTAAAATGATGACTGTAGGAGAGGTATTATTGCAGCAGGCATTTTGTATCATATTTTGCTTGAAAATGAGATTATTTTCAATATATATTTTTGAATGATAATTTAAAATGTATCACTGACATTCTTAGACAGAGTTATGAAAATGGGAGTTAACTGTGTTAATATAATTGTTCAGAGGAACTTAACCAAATTATATAAAGTTAATGCAAGTCTTTATGAACATCTCCTTCTATGAAAATTATGTGAAACATAAAATGTTATTGTTCTGGAATGCCTTTACATTCCATCTGCTATATGTGTAGACATAATGCCAAATCTGTATCTAGTGTAAATTGGCATACCTTTGCATTAGTTGTAACTCATGTTAGCTGGTTCTTAGGGTTTGCTGCATTCGAAAACTATTTTCCTATCTATTAAGAAAATGATAGGCAGAGAAACACAAAGATTAAATGACATTCTGAGGATAGCTTTGGTTGCTAATAGATTATTTTGACATATATGTGCAAGAGATTTCCATTTAATGTTTCCCAAGATCCCACCTGCATATGTTCCCACTTTCTTCTATGAACGTAATACTTGGGTTCCATTGGTTTACAGTCAGGTTTACAGGACAATCCACTGAACATCTTAGCCTTTGAATAGCATTTTTGGAAACACTCTTTCTATTTTTAGAACACAAACAATAATTTGTTTTGGAGTTCCTTTTAGAAGGTTCTGTCCTTTTGTTTCTTAAAACTTGAGAGTAACCTTATTCTTACACTTATTTTATTAGGTTATGTTAGGCCATAACCTCAACTGGCTGCCAGGCAGGCAACGGCTGATTGGCCAACTGATCTGCCATTATAAATAACTTCCATCACCTATGTGCTCAGAGATGAGACCTACCTAAATCCTTTGATAACTGTGAGCCCAGTGCTGTTAGGAGATGCCTTGGGTCTGTCATGTGGTGGTTCTCCTTTTCATCCCACCCAGCATACCAATGAGACACAAGTTCCTCATTCGCTAGTGAAAATACAGCTACAACATAAAGAGAAGGCTCCTCATGCAACACCAGTACTTGTTGCTCTGGCCTTTTAGTTGTGACTTTTAATTGCCTTTCTATCCCAGAACACTTCTTCACTTTGAAAGGCCCAGGCATGACAACAAATTGGTAGTGACCTAATTTTTAATTAAAAGCAAGAATATGAAACTATATGAATCCCACAAATGTTGTAGCCAGTCTTTGTAAGTATCATTCACTATGAATGGGGAAACAAACAAACAAACAAAACCAGACTATGTGTTCAAAGACAAAGATACACGCGCACATTAAAGTATTACAATTTATTCCAGTCTTAATCACAGTGTTAGTTGTCAAAACACTTCTAGTAACAGATATTAGTAGCCAGGTTTTGAAAAGAGGGTTTGTTCTTTGCTTAAAGTGCCGGGTCCTGCACCTGGGGCGCAATAACCCCAAGCAGAGCTACAGGCTGGGAGAGGAATGGTTAGAGAGCTGCCAGGCAGAGAAAGACCTGGGAGTGATGGTGGATAGTCAGCTGAATATGAGCCAGCAGTGTGCTCAGGTGGCCAAGAAGGCCAACGGCATCCTGGCTTGTATAAGAAACAGTGTGACCAGCAGGGCTAGGGAGGTGATCGTCCCCCTGTACTCAGCTCTGGTGAGGCCGCACCTCGAGTACTGTGTTCAGTTTTGGGCCCCTCGCTACAAGAAGGACATGGAGGTGCTTGAGCGGGTGCAGAGAAGGGCGACGAAGCTGGTGAGGGGCCTGGAGAACAAGTCCTACGAGGAGCGGCTGAGGGAGCTGGGCTTGTTCAGCCTGGAGAAGAGGAGGCTCAGGGGCGACCTTATCGCTCTCTATAGGTACCTCAAGGGAGGCTGTAGCGAGGTGGGGGTTGGTCTGTTCTCCCATGTGCCTGGTGACAGGATGATGGGGAATGGGCTTAAGTTGAGCCAGGGGAGTTTTAGGTTAGATGTTAGGAAGAACTTCTTCACTGAAAGGGTTGTGAGGCATTGGAACAGGCTGCCCAGGGAAGTGGTGGAGTCACCATCCCTGGAAGTCCTCAAAAGACGTTTAGATGTAGAGCTTAGGGATATGGTTTAGTGGGGACTGTTAGTGTTAGGTCAGAGGTTGGACTCGATGATCTTGAGGTCTCTTCCAACCTAATTAATTCTGTGATTAAATGGACTCTTTCCTGTGTGGCTTAACTTTATGGGAAATAAGAATCTTGTAGAATCTCATGAAGACTTAATGTGCTTTAATTGATATACTCCTATAGTGCATTCATGCATAATTCAGAGAAGAGAAATTGATTGCATATTTTGGACTACTATTGCAGCATTAAGTGCTGATTTATGGTTCTTATTTTAGTTGTACATTTCTAATTCTCAAGAGATAACTTTACTCAATTAAAGAAAAAGCCTACAAGCATTACACCTTTGCCAGTGTAATGTTGAAGAACTGTCATTTGAATTCTATCAGAACCACTCTTTTGTGGTTATGATATAGGTGCCTGTATATCATGGCAGAAACTTGCATTTTATGTCTGTTATGTTTTTCAACCTCTTTAGTTTGATAAATTACAGAACACTGTTGCAGGGAGGAAATATATGGTTATTTCAGTCACTTAAGTTTGTATCAGTTTCTTCCCTTTCTGTAAATAAATAAATAAATAAATATGTAGCATGTTGGTAGGTTATTGCTGAATGTGATCTTTCAGAGCAAAGAAAAAATGTATTGGAACCTGAAAGCTATATTCATTTTTGCTTACGGACAAATTCATTATTTTATATCAAATACATATATTCATACTCATGATATTGCTAACAACTGTTAAAAAGAACACCAATGGGTGGTAGGTGTGCAGATGCTCTAAATTTTGCAGAGGAAAAGAAGGGAGAGGAAAGATTATTAGAACATAAAGTATCATGGGGTAAAGTCCTGGAGGGAAGAGGGACCCAAGAAAGCTGGTTAATATTCAAGGATCACCTCCTCCAAGCTCAGGAGTGATGCAAATCAACAAAGAGGAAATTGGGCAGATGAAGTTGCTAATTCATCATATTTGAGAAGTTGTCGCAGTCCAGTGATGTTCCCACTGACTGGAAGACAGGAAACATAACCTTCATTTTTGAAAAGGGAAAAAAGGAAGACCCAGGGAACTACAGGCCAGTCAGTCTCACCTCTGTCCTGGGCAAGATCATGGAGCAAATCCTCCTGAAAAATCTGCTAAGACACATGGAAAATAAGGAAGTGATTGGTGACAGCCAACTTAGCTTTACTAATGGCAGATCATACCCGACAAAACAGGTGGCCTTCTACAATGACATTGCATCTTTGGTGGGTAGGGGAAGAGCAACTGACATTATTTACCTAGACTTGTGCAAAGCATTTGACACTGTCCCACATGACATCCTTGTCTCTAAATTGGAGAGAAATGGTTTCTTATGGATGTACCACTAGATGGACAAGGAATTATGTGAATGGTTGCACTCAAAGGGTTATGGCCAATGGCTCGATGTCCAAGTGGAGACCAGGGACAAGTGGCATTTCTCAGGGGTTAGTATTGGGACTGGTGCTGTTTAACATCTTTGTTGGTGACATGAATAGTGGGATTGAGTGCACCCTCAGCAAGTTTGCCAGTGACACCAAGCTGTGTGGTGCAATCAACATGCTGGAAAGAAGGGATGCCATCAAGAGAAGCCCTGACAGGCTAAGGTATTGGGTTTCTGTGAACCTTATGAAGTTCAGCAAGGCCAAGTATACCAAGACTTGTACCTGGCTTGGTGCAACTACAAGCACAAATACAGGCTGTGCAGAGGATGGATTGAGAGCAGACCAGAGAAGAAGAACCTGGGGATCTTGGTTGATGAGAAGCTCAACATGAGATAGCAATGTATGCTTGCAGTCCACAAAGCCAACCAAATCCTGGGCTGCATTAAGAGAAGCGTGGCCAGCAGGTCAAGGGAAGTGATTCTCCCCTTCTACTCTGTTCTTGTAAGAACTCACCTGTAATGCTGTTTTCAGCTCTGGGGCCCCCAGCACAAGAAGGAGATAGATCTGGTGGAGCAAGTCCAGAGGAGGGCCACAAAGATGATCAGAGAACTGGAACACCTCTCCTATGAAGACAGAATGAGGGAGTTGGAGTTGTTCAGCCTGGAGAAGAGAAGGCTCCAAGGAGACCTTATATCAGTTTTCTAGTACCAAAAGGAGGACTACAACAAAGCTGTAGAAGAACTTTTTACAAGGGTGTGTAGTGGTAGTGCAAGGAGTAGTGGGGTAGAAAGTGAGTAGATTTCGATTGGGTATTTGGAGGAAATTATTTACTTCCCAGTTTGGTGAAGGGTGGTGAGGCACTGGAACAGGTTGCCCAGAGAAGGTTGCCATCCCTGGAAGTTTTCTAGACCAGGCTGGCTTGGGCTTTGGGCAACCTGATCTAGTGGAACATGTCCGTGTCCAGAGCAGGGGTGTTGGAACTAGGTGATCTTTAAGATCCATTCAAACCTGATAGTTTCTATGATTCTAGTAATTTGCAGAAGAATCATGTGGAGTGGCTGATTTTATTAAAACTTCCCTGATTGCTGATATTTGCAGGTATTTCAGATATTCTCCAGTGATTTGCAAAGCATCAGTGAAATCCCGAGCATGAGAGCTTATACAGCTTTCAGTTGCTTTATTTCAGTACCTGTGTGAAAGTGTATTTTAGAAATAATTTAAGAAGTTTCTTAAAACTTTTCTTCTTCATTTTTTATTGAACCATGAACTGCATAAAATAAATTCCCATGGAGTTAAAGCATGTTGTAGGGTCTTTGACTGATACAGAATAATTGCTTTGTTGATTGTATATCCATACATGATAAGATATGCATAAGAAGAAATCTGGTTGAGAAGTATAAATAATACTTATCTTTAAGCCAGCGTCTGTCAGCAGACAGTATTTTCTTTCATTCTTGCACAGAAAGAGCTGAGATTTATGGAACAGCTTTGTTTGTGCTTTCTGATACTTAATCAATTTTTATTAAATTCTAAATTAAAACTTGGCTTTCATCATAGGCCTTGTTTTTTTGTTTATCTCTTTGTTTTTCTCAGTAAACATATCTAATGTGTAGAACTGGAGAAAGGCTCCAGACAACCACAAAGTTTATGCAAAGGTGGGAGAGTTGTGTTTCAGTCCTGAACTCCTGAACACTTTGTTTTCAGTGGGGCTAATCACAGTCAATTTGATTGTTTACAGTGGTTTTGTACATTGCTACATTGATATTTCTCTGACATTCTTGAATAGAATAGAAAATCATGAAATATATTAAAATCATTAGATTTCCTTTCAGTATAATTATTGGTGATCTTTGCCACAAGTCTTCTCTAAAAGAATTTTATTTGTAGATTGTATGTATGGTTCTGTCAGTCAAAGTGTTTAAAGATGGCTTTTCAACTTCAAGGTATTTTAAAACATTAGCTAATCCTCATTACATGCTGAGATATGTAAAGAAGTAGCATTATCTTCATTTTTTCAGATGGAGAAATAAAGGCAGAAGTGTTAGGTGACTTAGGGTCACACCTCTTGTCACTGAAATTTTAAAATGAAAACAGGATGTGGACATGATATACAAGTGCGCTTTCATGAATATACACTACAGAAGTATTTGAGTGAGTCCTCTGCTCAAATCACATCTCTTTCTAATGACAGTAATAAATTATGTATGCTTATCATCCACACAAATTTTATTTTCACATTTTAGATAAATGAAATAAATGAGTCACCTGAGATACAGAAATGTGTCTTAAGATTTGTTGTTATGAGTGAAGAAGATTAGATTATATAATTTTTTCTCTAAGTCAGTTCATCCTCATTTCATACAAGAATGTTTTTTTGTAAACAATGCTGAGTCAAACACAGATCAAATGTAACAAGAGAATTAAAATCCTTGTCACTTTTATTTCTTCTAAGGAAGAAATACCTTAGACTGTTTTTTAAAAAGAAAACAAATAAATTGATTCTGAGTAAGAAGAGGCTTTTGATACAGTAGTTTGACCTTAGTGTAACTCAATAACAATTATTTTTGTCCTAGCAACTTGCATTGTTTAAAGCCCATTTCCAGAAAGCTATCCAGCCTTGATTGGAGAGGGCTATCCACTGCTTTTCTTGATAGTTCTAATTGTCTGTCACTTTTGCTGTTGCTAAATTGAGATTGTTTAGCTTCACTGTATACTTGTTATGCCATTCACAATTAAATTGAAGAGCTCTTTAGGATGTGCTATTTTCTGTGAAGGTACTTACACACTAACCAAAGTACTTTCTTCCTTCTTTTCAGAGAAGTCTCTTATTGTAGGGCCTATTCTGTGACCTCTGAATAATGTTTATGTCTCAGTCCTTCACTGAACTATGAAGATAGAATTGTGCTTATGTTGCCTTCCTCTTTTCATGGAGCTAAAACTGTTTCTGTTATGGTCAGGAGCTTGTATTGAGTTGTTCATCCTTAAAACCTTTCAGGGTCACAGGTTTTATGTAAGTAGTCCTCTGTTCCTGTTAGCCCTGTCTAACAAACTTGCAGGGGAAAAAAATGAAGAGGAAACATCTTAGTATTAGTTTACTTGGTGTGATCTTAACAGACAATAGAAGAAATTGCCACTTCGATGTCTTCAAGAAAATTTTAAAAATAGCAATGTGAATAGAAATACTTTTGTTAATATAATGCCTCCTTGTATCTTCTATACACAGTGCCTGGTACACGCCAGGCTGACTTCGAGATTGTTTGTTATCCTCACTCTCCAGACTAGTTAAACACTAACTATAAGGTTTGCTGAAAAGCAAATCTCACAGTTCACAAAGCTGCTTGAAAAGACTCCTTCCAGTTTGTGCATGCTCCTTTTAAGTAATAGAGCCAGCAGTAAATTCAAATCAGTGTGCCTGAATTCATTAATTTCCTTTGGTGGGCTGTTATAGAGGATCTGTGAAAATAATTTTGGTGATAATTCTGAGGAAAGTGGAATACAGCCTCCAGACTTTTCATAGCTCAATCCCTAATCAACAAGATGTCAGTTAGTTTTCTTTGTGTCTTTTTGCCTCCTCTATCCATTCAAAATGCTGCAAGTTATCTGTCCCAAACACATTACATCTGTGTCCAGTGCAGCAGCAGCAGCAACATGGAAAAAGGCAGGGGGCTGAGAAACTAGAGGAACTTAGAAAGGAAGACAAATAAAGAAAAGTGTCACTGAAATTTTAAAATGAAAACAGGATGTGGACATGATATACAAGTGCGCTTTCATGATATAGTGCAACTGGCTTTGTAGCTGCCTGTCTATATGCTGTATTGCTGTTTGCCAATGTTCCTTATTATTATTATTTTTTTTTTTTTCCTGGGTGGATCATGATACAGATGTAGTAAGTTTGTGTCTATTTCATGTGGAGTAAATTTAGAGTAGATGAACTGAGTATTTGGAGCCATTGCCAAATGAGGTGGTGATGATGGCTAGAAAGGCTTGGAGTTGGAGAGTGCTTCTGGCAGGAACACAACGCATACTGTATCATGCCTTTGACCATGGTGCTTTGGACATACTACCAAGTGTTTGTAACAAGATAGTGCTGTTACTGCACTTCACTTTTAACTTTTCCTCTGTGTAGAGTACGTTTCCTTTTTTGTTTTATAAACCGTGCTCTCCATAGTTTTTGTACCTCTGTAAACAGTTCTGATTATTGATATTTTGGCAAAGTATGAGGTAGCTTCATACAGTTTTCTCTTTGTTATATGCTGGTATATATTCCATATTTGTCTTTGGTAATGTGGACTTGCTGAAATATGGTAGAGACTTGGATTGTAATTATCATTTTATTGGTAGATGTTAGAGAAAAAAAAAAAAAAAGAATGTTACTTGTATCTTTTAAAAGAGCAAAAAGTCCATTGTCAATGTGGTAGTCATAATGTATGTATGTAAGGATGTATCATAACAATAGTTACATCAATTTTTGTAAGAAAAACAAGAGTTTAATTTAATTGCTTTGTGTAGGGAAAAAGTAAATCTTTTTCATAAAATACAAAAAATGATGACTTTAAAGTTTTATGAATGTTAATGAAATTAAAAAAAAGTAATTATAATCCAAGAATTATTCCTACATATGTGTATAGTCTGAAATGTCACCATTTCAAAAAGAGAACAATTACATTATTTTTATTATTGGTGATGGATTATAAAAATTAACTTTACCATACCATTGAGACTGTGCCATAAAATAAGTTCTCATGTTGTAAAAGCTATAGTAATAACTCACAGTAATGTTAATGACAGTATAATATATTTCAACCAACTCTTTTTTCCTTGTTTACTCTGTTTCTAATGCTGTTTGTTAATGGATCTTTTAACTTGGATCCCCACTGGAGGTAAAGTTGCTGCTGCATGGGTAAAGTAGCTGCCCTGTATCTGATGGTGGTATATTATCGTTGTGCAAGATTGTAGATTTGCTTGGTTTAACCTTAATATTCTGCAGTCATCACAAATGCCTCAGAGAAGGTAAAATTAAATTAAGTAGGAATGTTCATAACTGCAGAGCTTTGTTAGACTGCAGCTCAAGACATTTCTGAGATAATGAGTGGGCTGTTGTCCTTTTAACTTCTATGTTAAGAGTTGTTCCACCTCAGAAGAAAGGCTAAAAAGATTTCTAGTTGTGTACAGCAATAACAAACTTTATTTATTTATTTATTTATTTATTTATTTATTTATTTATTTATTAAGTGTTATGAGTTTGCTCAGTGGTGTGCCATATTAGCACGCAGTAGTATCACCCTTTTAACTTTAATCTGGTCATCTACATCATACGCAGTTTTGCAAGCTGGTCAGAAAAGCAGGGTAAAAGCTGTGCAGTGTGGTTTTGGCATGCCTTCTGTTGTTTCTTCATGCTTATGATTTTTGTAAAAAGGTATCTGTTAACCCTGAAAAAACATGCTAACTGATAAGTGAGAGTGTACTTGCTGTGGCTTGGCTACCCTAGCTACCATTGTGAATAACCTTCCTATGTTTGTGTTTGCAAGAGCAGCTTTCCACTTAAGAGGGGCAGGGGGTCACCTTGCCAGCCTGCACACCTTCCCATTTTCCTTCTGCCCAGTAATACAGGATCCAGAGTAGCTGCACCAAGCTGCACCACCAAAGCTACCGAAATTCAGGTCAGCACAAAGGACTTCCTGCTGGACAGTAAATGGTGCTGCAGAGCAGGAGGTTAGGAAATGAAAAGTTAAGGACCAAGACACCTCTACTGAGCAAAGCTTTTATCTGGACAGCCTGCAGAGATATATGCAGCCCCTTCCCTTCCCTTCCCTTCCCTTCCCTTCCCTTCCCTTCCCTTCCCTTCCCTTCCCTTCCCTTCCCTTCCCTTCCCTTCCCTTCCCTTCCCTTCCCTTCCCTTCCCTTCCCTTCCCTTCCCTTCCCTTCCCTTCCCTTCCCTTCCCTTCCCTTCCCTTCCCTTCCCTTCCCTTCCCTTCCCTTCCCTTCCCTTCCCTTCCCTTCCCTTCCCTTCCCTTCCCTTCCCTTCCCTTCCCTTCCCTTCCCTTCCCTTCCCTTCCCTTCCCTTCCCTTCCCTTCCCTTCCCTTCCCTTCCCTTCCCTTCCCTTCCCTTCCCTTCCCTTCCCTTCCCTTCCCTTCCCTTCCCTTCCCTTCCCTTCCCTTCCCTTCCCTTCCCTTCCCTTCCCTTCCCTTCCCTTCCCTTCCCTTCCCTTCCCTTCCCTTCCCTTCCCTTCCCTTCCCTCTCTGGTAAAAAGAGTGAAGAATAGATACTGAGTTCCAAAGCACTGACTCATACAGTCACAATGAAGTATTAGGATACAGCCATTTCCTACCTTTGTTTAGAAATCAACTGAGGAGGCCTGGCGGATGCAGGCCCTCAGCTGCAGGGCTTCATGGAAGGAAATGCTTTTCGTCTTTATTGAGTACTGAGTGCTATTTAGCAATTACTTTTTGCGTTGCATGTGGCAAGCATTGTGTAAAATGCTTTGCTGTGTGTTTCTATACACTGCAGCCACCTGAGGCTCTAATGTAATTAAAGCGCACTTCAGGAAAAGTACTTGTGAGGTGGTTTAGAAAAGTGTGGTGAGGTATGCAGTGAATTGTAAGACTGCTGTCTTGCTTGCATAATTTCTTTCTGAGGTGCCCTGACTGTTCTATAGATTCACATAAAATGTTGCCAACACTTCTTTGAATCACAGAGATTAGGGACTATCATTAGGGACATAAGCAATTTAGGACAGAAAAAGAGTTTCTTGCCTGAACTGATGCTGCAGACTGTGGGGTGGAACTGGGAGTCCACCAAGACAACTCTAGCTCCTATTTTTCTGCTCTGACCACTAAACTCCACTTAGATTTGTGTGTTATAATCTCAGAAAAGGCCGCACATTTGCATGCAGTGAGAGTGAGTGTATTAAAACAAAACAAACAAACAAAAACAACAACAACAACAACAAAAAACCTCCCAGGGTAAGTATTGAAGCAATAAAAGAAGCAATGGGAGTATTAAAGGAAAAACAATGACAATTGGAAACGTATGTGGTCAGTGTGTATTTATCTTTAGTCTTGAAATTCATTGAGGCTCTTTCTATTATTATTATTTTTTTGAGTTCTTCTATAAATGAGTCTTGCAACCTTTCATTTATGAATGCTAGAAACAACTCTGTGCATGTGTGTGTGTGTTTAACTCTCTTTAATCTGTATGGTTTAGTGAATTCATTCACATCTCAGAGTCAAATTGTTTATTGGTGACTCTACCATTCCCTTCTTCAACAGTGCCTTATTGGCATTTGCAACCAGTGGTAGCGAACACATTTTAAAAAATGAAAAAAGTATAATCCTGGAAACCCTCCAAAGAGGGGTTAGGAAACAACGTACAGACAAATGCTTTTGCTTGGAACGAAATATAAAATAGTCCCTGGTTCATGTGTTTGTCTGTGTGTGTTTTTAGTTTTTGTTAAGCCAAAATTAAACACAGTAGAGTTTACTGTTTGCTAATCACCATGTGTTTACTTTTCTTTCCAAAACTGAAGTTGCCAACCAATACATTTCCTACCCAGTGCTACGAATCTGTCCAAATAAACATGGGAAGTAGTAAAACAATGACACTATATGAAAATACACCCTCATTCATTAAACAGAGTCCAAAATTTTTGTGGAATTTAGCAATAGAAGAGAAATGTGCATCTTGTGGTCTCTCCAGAATATGAAAAAATAATCATATAACAAGAATGATGTTCTGAACCAAATCTCAAGAAAAACACATATCTTGTTGTTTTACAGAGATGAATATTGACTCTCTTATATTATGATCCCTCTGTAACTTTCATGAATTGGTGCATTTTGGGTATCTCATGGTTTTATGTTAATTGGGAGTACAAGCATCTTACAGAGAATAAATACTCAGTTCTAACTACCATCTCAAACATTAAAGGTTATCGATGCATCCTTCAAAGTGAATTTTAAAAATGCTTCTCTCACAGATTAATGAAGTGATGATAGAAAGGTTGGATGCAAATGTAGGTAATATCTTTTGCTTACATGACCAATACTGGGAGAAACAACCTTATCCATGTTACAGCAAAGAAACTGTAACAAACAGCTGTTTATGTCTCCCCACCTGCCAAATTCAATTAATTTGCAAAATTCTTGGTCTGTGGCAGAACTTATGCTGATGTCAGCAGAAGGTTCACAAATGAGTCAAAAGTAGCATTAATATGATGAATAAAATAAGTGAATAATAAAATAAATGAATATTGTCTGTCTTGGAGGATGGAGGATGTCTTTTTTCAAGACCTCATGCTGTGTTGTTGTGTTGGGTCTGTCTGAGCTGGAGTCACGTTTCCCTGCAGCAGCCCGCACAGTGCTGTACTCTGCACTCGTAGCTGGAACAGCACTGATATCACTCCAGTGTTGTGTCTATTGCTGCGTAGTGCTGGCACAGCATCAGGACTCCTTCCAAGCCCCCAAGAGCCAGCAGGCTGGGGGTGGGCAAGTGATGGGAAGGGGACATTGCCGGGGCAGCTGACCTAAACCAACCAAAGGGATATTCCATAACACCTGATGTCACACTCAGCAATAAAAGGGGGGGCTCTCGTGGGGGAGGGGGCTGTTCCTCCTGAACAACCACTACGCGTTTGAGGCCCTGCTTCCCAGGACGTGGCCAAACACCGCTCGCTGATGGGAAGTAGAGAATAATTTTTTCTCTCTCTGTGCTTCCGCGCGGACTGATTGTTTCTTTTGTCTCTGTTTTTCCTCCCCATTCCCTTTCCCTTTATTTAAACCTTTCTCATCTCAAACCTCGAGTTCTCTGTGTTGTATTTTCTCCCCCTTCCTCTTTGAGGAGAGGGGGAGTGAGAGAGCAGTTGTGGTGGAACTCGGCTGCTCACCTGAGTAAAACCACCACAGTTACACACCTTTGGCAGAAAATAAAGAAATAGCAGAACATGCACAGAAGCAGGCTGTGAAAGAAAGATTAACAATCCTAGCTTCTCACGAGCATCTTTCTTTTTATATGTTTTTAGATGTAATCCAAAGGAAGAGTCACTCAGTAGCTCATGAACTTTCTATGCTTGTGGCTTAGAGGAAAGTGAATTTCTGCATAAATCATCTCCGGTGCTGTATGCTGCGGTTCCTGGATGAGGGGGTGGGATGGAACTGCAGCCAGCAGTGAACCTCAGGAGAATGCACATGGTGCCTGTAGGACTTTATGGCGACCCATGTTTTTTTCATCCCATATTCTTAGGATGTTGTCCCTAAAGGACAGGAAATTCTGCCCTGGGGATCCTCCTTGATTGTTCTTGTCAACAAGTGGAACTGCCTCTTAATTTCAGCAGATTGCCTACTTTTCTTCTGTAGATGCCGTTTTCTGAAACGTGTCTCAAGGGACAGCAGAAGTGCTCATCAAAGACACGCTGAGGGCCTATGTAGCTTTATCTACCTGACATTCCTTAGAAAGTGAATTCTGGGGGACTGAGGTTTAAAATCTGGGTAAACAGATTGGCACACAAACTGTGACTCACCAAATATTATTTTGATTGTTCAGATAATTTAGAAAATAAGGTAAATATAATACTGACATCTGGAAAGCACTGGGCTTTGTCACATGTTCAAAGACATTTCACATGTGTGACAACTGTAAGGTAATCAGACAAGATTTATTCATTTTCCCCAGCAAAGAATACTAAATCAGCTGAATAACTAAGAAAGTGCCATTTCCATCTCTGCTCAATGAGCTATGAGGATAGAGGATGCCTGCAAATGCAAAAGAGAGGTAAAAGCAACAAGATAATGTGTCTGTGATTTCACTTAAAGTGTTAATAAGGATGTTTAAGCATCTTTGTTCATATTTTAAATCACAATTTTCCATTACATGAAGTGAAAGTCTGAGGTCAAAAGAAACGGGAACACCTTTGAAGAAATTTGACAAAAACAATGCGGATCCCCAAAGCTCATTCTTAGACAGCCTGCTTCCTTTATATTTGAAAAATCTGTGGAAACAACAGTTGAGATCAAAATTTCATTGTACTGAGCACTGTGCAAAAACAACAGAGACATATCTGCCCTAAGGAGTTTACAGTCTGGTGCAAGGCTTGATGCCAGGAGAGAGTGAAGCATGCAGTGAGAACATGGGAGAGGCAGTAGTTCTAGGAACTTGTGACTACCCTGTCTTGCTAGATAAACACTACACTCAGTTCAACATCATTCAGTGAGGTTACGATGCAAACAAAAACACGGTTGCATTTGGTAGTTTTGGCTAGTCATCTGTCTTGGTGAATTTGTGAGTTAAAGATACTGGCAGCTTTATTTCTCAGATTTTATTATGCTGGGTTGTGGACAGAAGGATCTGGGGCTGGATTTAAGTAATTTCTCCTTATTTATTGGTTGGCTGTCCATAATGAGCATGGCCACTCCTACAGAGGAGGAACACTGATATTATGCATCTCTAGAATATCTATTTGCAAAAAAAGATTGTTTTGTTTAAATCTAGTAAAAGGTTTTCCTCTTCCCTTGCATTTCTGGTAAGCTGAGAAATACTTCCCCATTTGAACATTTCAACTGGGGGGAGTTAACCAAGGTGAGTATACAGTGATATAAAACACCTGTGTTGGCAAAAGATGCTACATTCTACAGCTGCTTTTGCTGCCCCCACTTTTCCTTGGCTCATTTCTCCTGTGAAGGAAGCAGACTCCATTGGTGGACCACAAACAAATAGTCACCATTTTAGGAAGGCACTCTCTCTTCAGGGCATCCTTAAATATATTCTCATGGCTCACAGAAATGGAACTGAATACCTGCTTAAATGTCCTGAATGGAGAGGAATGGCATCCCATCTGGGAAGTATTTAAGCAGAGGCTATGATTTCTGTGTGACAGTGTGTAAAACGGCAAGATAAAGTTGTGTCATGACCACTGGAATTTTACCATATCAGATCAGATTGGTGTCCCAGGATGATGTGCGCAGTGCTCGGTGCAGCACCCTGTGTTTGATAGCAGCCAGTGGAATGCATGAGAAACCCATTAATTGACAGTTACAGAATAACCTGCCCATAGGGGAAGTAGCTTTCTAAGCTCAGGCAATTAGTGGTTTTCTTTTGCCTTTTAGCAGGAGTTTGTATACTTTGTCTTCAGTGAGCAAGCAGTTTAGTTTGCTGATGTCGTGGTTTAACCCGGCTGGCAGCTAAACACCACGCAGCCGTTCGCTCACCCTCCCCCCTCCCTCTCTGGGACGGGGGAGAGAAATGGAAAGTGAAGCCCGTGAGTTGAGATAAAGACAGTTTAATAAGACAGGAAAATAATAATAATAATAATAATGATGATACAATGGTGATAATACGAAAGTAATAATAGTATGTACAAACAAGTGATGCACAATGGAATTGCTCACCACCCGCTGACCGATGCCCAGCCTAACCCCGAGCAGTCCGGCCCCCTTCCCCCGGCTAGCCACCCCTATATATTGTTTAGCATGACGTCAGATGGTATGGAATACCCCTTTGGCTAGTTTGGGTCACCTGTCCTGGGTCTGTCCCCTCCCAGCTCTTACTGCACCCCCCAGCCTGCCCGTTGGCAGGACAGAGCAAAGGCTGAGATGTCCTTGGCTTAGTATAAGCACTGCTCTGCAACAATTAAAGCATCGGGGTGTTATCAGCACTCTTCTCATTCTAAGCCAAAACACAGCATTCCACCAGCTACTAGGAAGAAAATTAATTCTGTGCTAACTGAAACCAGGACAGCTGAATAAGAGTTTTCACTTGGCTTGCAAAGGAAACTTTGCAATTGTGCTGTGCTGCTAGTTTCAGAGCTTCAGCTTTGCTGGCCTGTCTGCCAGTCACAGGTACAATATAAATGGAAAAGGGCAGGCTAAGAAAACACAAAGCGGAAAGGCAAGATGTATTTTTATGAGACAGAAGTAGTAGAATCTGTATAATTCAGCATTTTGGTGAATTTCTAAAGCCTTCTTTTAAGCCTTTAGGCAAAAGTGTTCTTCCTGCTATTGATCATGCAGTGATGTCCATTGCAAAGTAACAATCAAGCATTTGATTAAAAGATATATTTTTTGTATAGTGATGTAAAAAGATACATTTTGTACATGTTCTAATCCTTGGTTTTGTGATACTAATAATTAAATGTGACTACTGCCTAGCTCCCTTATTAAATGTCTCACTAAAATAGATGTCTCAAATATTTCTAGTTCTGTACTCTGCTATGGTGAAGGAAGTATTATGTCACTTCTTTGGGAAAAGATGAAGCAGTGCTAAACGTCCCATGAATGCAAAGATTTTTCTGAAATTTAGACTAAATATTCTATTGTTAAAATTTGTTCTTATGCTCTCACACTGTTTATGCTCTGCTATGTGATGTGACATTTAAAAAATTATTTTTATTTATTTATTTATTTTTAGGTAACTGTACACTCATCAGCTGGCCTCTCAGTTGCACAGCTGCTGCCCAATTCATGGGTCTAAAACTTCCAGATTGATTGTAATCTGCAATTTAAAGCTACATCATTCTTGTCAAACATTTTTCAAGTCCAAAAAGAAATCACATTTCTGGTTATTCCCAGAATTAAAAAGCTGCTACTTCTCGAATATTTCAGGGGGACAATGGTGAATGCAAAATTAAGCAAGTGACCAGTTTATGTTGAGCTGAACATTCACAGTGTTGCTGGGTCCTTAATCCCTAAGCAGATGTTTTACCACACTCTCATTATAGTTCAGAAGTACTTCTTGTATGAGAAAATGCAGTCATGCAGAAACAGCACAAACACTATTGACTTGCTTACTGCTTGTTGCTGCCACTTGTTTTCTTTCTTCACCCTTTTTTCTTTCTTTCTTTCCTTCCATTTTTTGAAAGAGGATGCATTGTTACCTTAACTTTTATGCCTATAATGACTTATGCCCTTTACCTAGGATTTCTGATTTGCTTCTAAATTAAATTAATTTAATGGATATGACAAATCTCAAAGTCCTTCATTATGAACTGCTTATGAACTCACTTTAAAATAAGACTCTTTTCTTATTATCAGGGGAGACTTTTGCTTCACACAGCTTTTTACATTGTGGCATTTCAAATTCCTTAAGTCCCCTAATACTATATTTTGTGAACAACAGAGAGAAGAGAAGCAAATAGAGAGATAGTTCTTGCTTTTGTTAAACCATTCTTGTTTTGGGAAGAAAAAGAAAAGGGGGTTTGTTACTGAAAGTTGAAGATCTGCCAGCTTTAAAGTATTTTATTTTATTTTTTTTTTTTTTGGATGAGGGAGATTTGTATGAGGGAGTTGGCATTTTATGCAGTTCTCTTGTATCCACCTTCATGTCTTGTCATAAGGTATGTAATTACTGCATTTCACCATCAGCAATCATTCTTAAGTTAAAACCTGCTGTAAACCTCTCATTAGTAAAAATAAGACAATGAAGGTAGGATGTACACCTTCAAATAGAGAACCAACTCTAGGAATTAATCTATTATTCCACATGATGAAGAATAATCTATGATTCCACAATAGATGAAGAATAAGTAATTTTCATGTAGGTCTTTTACATGCAATCAAAATAGTTTGTGATAACAGTTCTGGTACCAAGGGTTTCATACACACAAGGTTTTATTCAAATAGGGTTGATCTTCCTTCTGAATTGCATTCAAACAAGATAACTCTCTTGTTAAGTATTTAAGTCTGTGTCACATCCTTCTTTCATCCATTATATACCATGACAGAGCAGATTTTAATGTAGTGCTTGTGTTACAGAGGGTGGAGAGCCATTACAGGGAGCTCTGCACCCCCTGTTTACAACCTTCATCAGGATAAAGGCTGTTTTCCGGGCAAGCAAGAGTGTGACTAGGCCATGTTTTCTCCCAAAAACTTTGGTCTGAATTATGTCTATGAAACATACACTGGCCCTCAAATGATGGCTGCCAAGTCTGAGATTCTTTTGTGGCTGGCAGAGACCTGTTGTGCCTTCTAGTCTCATCTTCCGTGTGAAAAACATATTCTCTTCCTATTCAGCTACATCGAGCCAAAAGGTGATCTAATGAACCAGATTTTTCTTCTTGTTTTCAGAGATTATCTGGGTTAGCAGCTCTTAGCAAAAAGACCTAAAAGTCTTCCAGAGTTTTATTGATAATGAAAATATATCTAAGATGTCCTCCCTGCTATGTTAACATTTGAAGGTGACATTTTCCTATGGAAGGCCTACAGTGGGATCATTAGCACCTGTGTTTTATGCCAGTGTTTATTGAACAGCTATACCAACCTGACAAATCTGCAGTTTAAAAAGAAAAAAATGAAGGAAATGAAGAAAGGAGGGAGGGAAGAAGATTCAGTATGCAGAAAGAAAGATCAAAGGACTGAGTTGTGTTCGTCTCAGGTGAATGATCACAAATAGTATAGATTTTCTGAATAAGAAGACCCAACATTGCACAGATGATTTGCAGGATTTACATGCATAACTGACAACAAAACAGGGTTCGGGTAGTTTTTCAAAAGTGTTTAGTGCCAGCGACAGCTTGTTACATGCTGTTGCACTGCATTTCAAAATCAAAAATTACAAAGATATAACGTTCAGTTATTGGAGCAGAGTACTAAATGTTATCTATGCTGAATTCCTCCTCCTCATGACCTCTCCCCCAAAGAAAAAAAAAAAAAAAGCAGAAAAATATATTAAACAAGTAATTTTCACATTTTACAAATAGGATTGTACCACGACAAAAATCATTTCTAAGAAACCTGCAATTGTATAATACCAATTATAATCATGATGAAAGATTCTAAATAAATTGGTTCTTCCAGAAGCTATCCACTAGAAGTTGAAGTAAGAGCCAAACCACAAGCTCTTTTTTCCTTCTGTGAAAGATTTAGATGTCAGATTTAATGCTTTCCAAAACAGGGATGTGCTTGAGGGGAAAAAGAAGAAAAATAATCATGTTAACCAAAATAAGTAGAATTCAAAGTTACTTTTGGTGCTTTCCCTTTCCTATTGAGACAAAGCAATAAGAGAGGAAATGTGCTTAAGATAAAATTGAGTTTAGATGTAAGGTACATTTGGCACTGCACAGCCCACTTCTCAGTTGCAGGACGGGAACATTCTCTGAAGTCACCTAGTTTTATTCTTCCAAGGGTAGAATGGTTTAATACATCTACAAGGACCATTACAGAAAAGCAAATGCATATCATGTTAGTTCATTCAGATGTGTGTTTACACATCCTAAATTCATGAAGCACTGCATGGAGTGAAATATTAAATAAACACAACAACATTCCACTTCTGAGTTTTCTCCAGGTTCTTTGAACCTGATTACCATAACCAGTACCAAGTACAGCAATCACTACAGCATTGTTCTCAGGTCCAGTTAAACTACTGCTTGTACAAAAATCAGGTAGACAAATGCACAGTCACCAGTTAAGTGGCTCACTGCTTTTTCAGGAGGTTTAAATCCTCAACTGTTACATAAACCAGCATCAACTTGTCTGCTAAATGTGGGCACTTATATTTGGGATTCATACAAAATCTCGGAAGCAGTTATTTCTTACACCATACTTATGAATAATGACAAGATGCTGCCAGCTGGTGTGTGTAAAGTTGTTAAGACCAATCTAAGAACAGTACGTTTGTGCATCTTTTCTTATGGTGGCTTTGAGGGCCAAGGAGGCAGACTGGATAATTTTCCAGTGACTGCTAAATGACCTTAAGCTCTAGTAGAACTAAAGCCTGCAAACTCTGCAGCTTTGGCTGCTGTGACAGAAATACTATAATAATAATAATAATAATAATAATAATAATAATAATAATAATAAATTTAAATGATGGAATAATATCAGTACTTATATTTTAGGACAAATGCTGTCTGAGAGGAAAAGGAAGCTTTCCACGTGGGCATATTTCAAAAGTTTGCAAAGGGGAAGTTTTCAGTCATCATCAGAAGCATGTAGTGGTGATCCCTCTTTGAAATAATGAGGTAACAGTTGGAGTTGCAACCTGGTGGGCTAGGCATTTGAATCTGCAATGCATTCTATAGTGTTTCTAGGTGAAAGACTGCATGTAAACATTCACAAAATTTATTTTTCTTTTTAAACCACATTCCTTGATATGTTTTGGCATGCGTTTATTTTAAATCATCTGTACACACAGAGCTGTAGATGTATATATTTTTATTTTGTACAGTTGTATGTATTTTTAATTTATTTATTTATTTTAATTTTTTCTTCCGGAGTACTATTTAGTGAGGAGAGAGCTATCCTTCAATAAACAAGTCCAAGCTGTATGCAATAATTGTGAAAACTTTAACTGAACATACTGGACTCTGAAAGCAGAACATCTGGGATTTGGAAAAGAAAGAAAAAAAGAAGGGAGGGGTATTAATATTGTAGGAAAGGGGTAATTTTCCACAAGAGAAAGGAAGAAAACAAAGACAGAAGTACCATAAATGATAGTTGGATTTATTAGGAGAGAACACATTTTCCACATGAGGTATATATGTTTTTACTTGGCATAGACGACAACTCCATTTCTGGAACTGAAGACTCCAGCTTACACCAGGATCACCAAAAATTACTTATGACTCCTTAATTCCTCTTAGTAAAAGTGACCTGTATAGTTACTGGGAAGAAAATCCTTTTCTTTTGTATGGAAATGGTTCAATTTCTGCTGAAAAAAAAATATTAAAAATCATTTATTCATTTATGATTTTATGATTAGTTTTGTATTCTAAATACATGGTTATCAATGATTATAATACAACCCATAAACCTGTAAATATTATTAAAAAAAAGAAAAAGGTGTACTTGGATAAAAGCACTAGTAAAATGTAGCACAGTTCTTGCTAATATTTTGCCAATTGAAGAATTTACTCATCTCTTCCCCCCTCTTTTTTTCTTTTTTGGTTTAAATACATTCTAGCCTGTTTACATCTAACAAGCACATTCAAACAAACAAAACAACAAACAAAACAAAACAAATTTGAGTTCAACCATGTGGAATAAAAATAAATAATTACATTGATCTCATAAAGTCTCAAAAGACAAAATGTGAAAATGTTTTGTCTATTATAATTTCCATCTACTACTCCACTGTGCTAAGGTATTGTAGAGAAGGGAGATCAGTGCTTATTCCCCTGCTCCCTCCCCCCCCCCCCCCTTTTTTTTTTTGCTATACCTGGATACAACGAGATGATGTAGGTAAGACTGTGACTCTCTGAAGGCATCTAGACAACCTGTGATTCATTAGACATTCCTGAAGCATGGTGAAATGGAAAAGTCAATGAAGTACTGTAATACCTCTGGTATAAGTTATGCAAGGACAGGTAAGAGTATAGTGTTGAAGGATTAACGTTGTGTGGTAGAAATTCCATTTCATTAAATAGATGATGCCATTCTTAGATCCTACCATAGTGGTATCTGTAGACAAATAAATTCCAAGTCAATATGTGTGTTTAGAGCTATAAAGCTAAAAGAAAGGCTTACTAAGTAAAGAGGATAATTTCCATTTCTTTTTTGAAATGAACAAAACTATACATGTCACTGCAGAGATGGACAGCCCCTTACTGGACTTTATTTTGCAGTGAATACTTGGCCACATCTCTGAAAGATGTTCTGATCCATGTTTTGGGGAAAAAGAGTTATTTAACCTCCTGCAAAGACTCCGAGTTTCTTGTTGCACCATGAGTTGCTGTTAGGGTGTCACTGAATATTTGGAGTGAGCAGATTCCGTCCTGTGCCAGTTGCCATCTGCTCAGTATGCCTGTCATGTTCCCTCTACTTAGGTCTGCTTATCATCCAGCTTTTCATCATGAACCTCATCTTTGTAGTCCTTTTCCCCTTGCTGACTCTCCTACTTTTACTGCTGGTTAACAGAGTGGATGGGTCTGGCTACAACTTCCTCCTGTGCCAAAAAACAAAACATCATTTTCAGCTTTTGCACCCTCCTCTTCCAGGAACAAGAGAGAGAAAAACAAATCCCTCCAAAATGAGAGAGGTTGGGAAGGAGGTAGCTTCCAGCTCCTTCTCCTTCACCACCAACTGCAGTCAAGAGAGGTGCAGAAGAGTGGCGAAGTATAAGAAATGACAGCTTAGGTTTGCTGATTAGAGAAGATTGGACTTGAGCAGATGTTAACATCCATGTTTGTGTTTGTGTTGGCTATCGCTGGAGATGGTGCAAAGTCATGGTTGAGTTTGCACGACTAGCAATACAGTGAAAATGTACCAAACACCCTACCCCTCTGTTTGCTGCTCAGCTGAGCTGTAGTCCTTTAATGGGAAGTATGCAACAGTGCTCCACATCACTCCATCCAGCAGTTCTAGAGAGTCTCCTACCAAAATCTGCTCTTTGGGAATCAGTAGGGTCTGTGTATTGTTTGTACATGGTATGCTAAACTGTCAGGTGGTATGGAAGACTCTGGTTACCCTTGTGACTGACACCAGCCTGTCTTGGGTATGCAATGTTATCATGTACATGCCAGGAAAAGCTATGAAAATGGGAAGTGACTAAGTAGATAAAATTTCAGCAAAATATTAATGTGTGTGATTTGTGGTCAGGCCACACCTCAAAAAGTCTCATCTGTAAAAGAGATTATATTTAAGTAGTGCAGACTGTTCTCAAGTCATCAGAGAATTTCTTGTCATGGAGCTGACCCTGAGAGCAGTAAAACAAGAGCTGGAGTCTCTAAAGCAATCTGAAATCCGAAGGACTGATATTTAAACTGTGAATGATCACTTGGAACCATTATGCTATTAGAAGAGAGAAATTACCACGTATATGTTTCATTTTGGAAAACAAGTTGCCAGTCTGAAGTATGCAAAGACTGCTTTTTTTTTTTTTCTTTTTTCTTTGTTTTAGATTCTGAGATTTTTATCTCAAAAAGATCTCTATTGTCTGCTTGAAGTTTCTGTGCCTGTGAGTTATGATGCTGGGTATACTAATGCAATATGGTACTTTTGGGAAGATGGACATGCCCTGTGGTTTGAAATAATCTTTTGCAGAAGTCAGCTTGGAAGGATTTTGAAAAACACCTTTAACTGGCAACCTTCTAATCCCACTTGAGGGGAAAACATGCAGGAAAAATGAGTTTCAAATGAGAATCAAAAAACAATCTGACTATTCTTTCACAAGAACCCAAATACTTGAGAGGATTCAACTTAAATAGATGTATCATGTCCACTTTAACTTTTCAATGCTGTTTCTGTCATATATGGTATATTTTTACAATAGCAAGGTTGACAGGTCTGTTGCTAGAATTTGCGGATTGCTTTATATAAGAAAGTTAATTTTTAGAAATGTAAGGTGGAATCTCTTATTTCCTGCTTAAGTTATCCCACTGGGTTTCAATATGACTACTCACAAGTTAGATGTGTATTCAACAGTATGGATTTATTAGGTTAGACTTATAAACCGTGGCGTCTGTGAGTCGTATGCGGCTAAAAAGCATATCTCAGAGATGGCTGAAATTCAGTTGTGTGTGAAACATGATTCTTGGGCCAAACTTTGCACTTGACTACATAAATCTGCATTAACTCTAATGAAATTTGTAGAGTTATTCCTATTTTTCCTTGGAGTTATTGATAGATGCCATTTACTGAATAGGTCTAAGTACACATTTGTGATTCAAACTTTTTTGGGGGCCACATGATTTATTAGCTGTTTTCACATCCCTAGCAAATGGAAAATCTTCAGATAATCAAGTTCCATGATGTACTTTGGATCAGAAAAGTGTGATTTTGAGTAGACATGTTTCACATCATGTAAACAAATTGAGTACTTTTCCAGGTGCGTAAATGAGTTTTTGAAAACTATCTTATGTATTGCCAGTTGGAAGCATTAGGCTTTCTTTGGTATGGAAATATGTCATGGGTATTTGTGGATGAAATGTTTAGTACCCAGTGGCAGATAGATCAATAAGAATTTGACATAGTTGTGTCATTTATTTTGTAAGCTGCTTTTGTAGTGAGTGCTGTTGGGTTTCACCCTTGGCCTCAACAACTTGTCTGTTTCACTACTTGGCGTGCTCTGAAGACACTGCTAATTTTAACACATTTTGTGGTTTTGTAATGTGGCAAATTCCCACTAGATGCTAGACAAACAACTTCTGCATTTGTGATTTTAAGCCACACTTGAACTGGGGCTGTCAGAGGTAAAGATTAATACATTGTTCCAGCTGATTAGTTGGTTGTCTCTTCCAGATTGTTCAGGGATGTTTGCACATTGGAAATTTTATGTAACATTAAGTTTTGAGTTTGAAATTTTCATCAAACAACACAAAACTATTACTACAGCATCAGTGAACGCTCTGTGACATTTTAGTTGTTTTTCTAAGGAGTGCAAAGATATTTTTTTTTCCCACAAGTTGTTTTCCATTTACTGTTCCTTAAAAAAAAACAACACTCTTTAGTGTACTGTCGTTTCAGAATATGTTTTTAATCTTCAAGTGCATGTTGATGTATAATGATAAGGCAAGAGGAAAGACTGACCACACCTTAAGAAAAACGCTCTAATTCTACAGCCTAGTTGCTCCCTTTCTTGGAAAATCTTGTATGGCTCTCAGAATATTCATCACCATTTAAATTTGTGTTTTCCTCTAAAAAGGATGCAAAACACTAAATCCCTTCTCCAAAGGGGAATGTTTGTAATAACACGGAAAGGGAGAACAGATGGTATCATAAAGCTTAAGGGGAAAGTATAGCACTTTAATTCAAATTGTTTGACAGAGTTAAAGACAGCCACTTAGTTACCAATTGCTGAAGTTATTTATGCTCCTTTGTGAAAAGGGATAAAACAAATAAACAAAAAATTAGAATGTTTTGTACATTTCAGAGAGAAAAGGGTAAGATAAAACAAAAGGCTGTTTTATTTGTGTATGTATTTGTTAATAGCAATACCCTAAATGTGATTGATCTTTTCAAACAGCCAAACTGAATGGTTAGAATTATATATATATTGTATATGTTTTGGTTTCACAGTGGACAAGTTAACCTTGTTGCAGTGTGACAGCCTACTAGGAAAATAAACAGATCTTCATTACTTGGAATCTTTTGTCATTTTTCCTCCTCTTTTAACTAAATTAGTTTTGCAGTGCATCAGGATTTAGGTTCTGATTCAGTGCATTAACTTATCCCCGTACTGCTTTGATTGAACAGCAAAGCATCTATTACCAATGCCATATCCAAAGTGACGTTTCCATACAGACTGCCTGCTGTTTCATTCATAACCACAAAGCAGTCTGAAATGACTTTACTTCTTTTTACAACTTGCAAGGAGTTAATGGACTGTGCTGGCCCCCTGCCAAAACCTTTAAGAAACTTTATTAATGTGTTATGGGGCTGGGACACCATAGTGTGGGATTTTATTGGTTATTCATTTTAATGAATAAAAATATGTATGCACAATTAAAACCATGTTTTCAAGCAATTGCCTTCTAGTAAATGTTAAGTCTTTAACAATGATATTCTGAATATTCACTAATCAAGCTTTTGTGTTTTTCTTTTCATAATCTTAAACTTGGCAGGGCAAGAATATTAACTATGCATTGTGAACATTCTCTTCACCACAGACCCCACCTTTAGCTCAGAGAATATTCTTTTCTGATGCAGAAAAAAGGAGTATTGAAAGGTTCTTGTAGGATGCTGCTGTGTTCCTATGAATGAGTGTTGCAGAAGATGAAGAGAAATACTGTGAAGACTATGTTTGTCTGGAGCTGTAGGCAGCCTGTATATACAGTACAGAACATATGAAGAACTGATGTAATGTAACTAGCTTCAAAATTAATGCCAGAAACCAGATGCTGATAGGCCAGTTGTCTGATGTGATTTCAGTGTAATTTTGCAAACCATTCTACTCAGCAGGCAAAGGAATTAGTTTCTGTTATACATAAACACTTCCTAAAATTTGGAATTCACTCAGACAATGAAATAGATGAGAGTAAAGTCTTGACAATTTTTAATGCCCGTGAACAAGAACAGGGATGTTTCACTGCATAAAGATGTGAATGTGTTTTTAAAATAAGGTAGTCCCCTTATTTTTCCTTCCATTATTCAAATATAAATAAATGATTTGTTAGTGTTATTTTTCACTGAGAAGCACCAACATTTTCAGTCCCTGTGTATATTTTTTAAACTGAAAAATACTTTTTTTTTTTCCCCAAACACTGTTAAATAAAGAGAAAAAGAAACATAGCATTAATTAAAATATCAGTAAGAAACAAAGAAAGAAATATGTAAGTGAAATTCAGTAGGCAGAAATGGAATTAAGAGTTTGTATTGAAGCAGAAAGTTTAAATAAAAATGCCTCACTGTTTAAATAGTTTACTAGTAAGCAGATGTTGACAACTGTTAAGTATGTAAAAAAATTTCCATTCTGCTTTCAGACTTCTCATTTGAGTTTGAAATGTTCAAAGCTCTCCTAGAAAGCAGTTGTACTTTGAATATAATTTGAGCAAAAAATATCACAATGATTTGCACGTCTAAGGAAACCCATGAAATATGGTCTTTCTTGATGTAAGAATAAAAAGACCTTGTGACCTTCATTCATAATACTTTCCTGGAAAAATACCTGGATGTAGAAAGGCTAGTGTTTGTTGAGGAAATGATCCTTGCTGAAGAATGCTGCAGTGATTATCTTAGGTTTGGTGAGGGTGTGCACTGTATTTTGCTGGGAATAATGCTTCAGGATCCTAGTTGTAGTTCTTACTAGTTCCGTCCTCCCTTCAGCCTCAGTGGGTCTACACAAGAACTGCAGTACTACTTGCAGTGCACAGGCCAGATGCAGCTTAGGCAGGTCATAGTCGTCTGCGGTAAGTCAACAAAGCTCCCAAGAAGGTGCTTCATTAAGTAGATCGTCTCCAGTGGAAGATTTGATCTCATGAATTCAGTTTCCAATTAAAATGGAGGCATCCTGATGGTAACAGAGACTCTATTTACAACCAATACTTCTTTTTTACACATACATATACGCAAAGGTGCTCATATGTAAAAAAAAATAATAAAAAAATAAAAAAAAATTAGCTTCTTTCTAAGTTTGTGTAAGTTGTTAATGCACAAATATTTAAGACATTACACTAATTTGATGAAAAATATGAACAGAAGACTACAAGAATTACTATTGCACATAATCCAAAGAGCTAAGAAATAATTGCATTCCCAACATTGATTGTGACATCTTCACTTCTGAGCATCTGTCTATGCAGCCATGTTTTCCACTTACAGATTTTGTGTACTTCAGGTGAGATACATCAGAGATCTTTAGATGTAAAGAATAAACAAAAAGTTGATGCAGAAGGAGAATTAACTTTTGGTTCCTAATTTTCCTGAATCAAGTACACATTTCAGTGTTCTCTTCCAACAGATTTGTACAGCATTTAGAGCTAGCCATTAGCTAAGGAATGCAAAGAAAGTGAAGGTCTTGCTCACAACATTTATGTTAAGCTGAAACATCTGTATTGATGCCCCTGATAGAAGAAATCCTTTGATTTTTCCTGTCTTGATAATTCTTAGCAAAAGGTAGCAATCATAGGCAAACAGTAACTGTCAATAAAAATACATGTATTGTGCCTTCATTCTTTTTTCATTTGAACACTTCAGAAACCTAAGTTCCATTGACAGTGAAAATGTGAAACGATTTGTAGGGACCTTTTTAAATACACAAGGGGGACTGCTAATATGTAGAGGTGTTTCCTGCAGCATAAAAATTACTGCATGAATATATATATATATATGAATATATATATGAATATATATATGAATATATATATTATGGTAAACAGAATTTCGGAGCCATTTGAAACCCAGGACTGTTAAAATCTGTTCAATTTGTTTTTACCATAAAGCCTGTTGGCAGTAGTATGCAGAACCTGTAGATCAGGAATAGAATCTCGTTTTCTTACTGCTTACAGCACAAAAGTGCTGAATTTCATACTAATCTATAGTAGTCTTTATCCTTGCCTGCTGACCTGACATCAGACTGGTCAGCTAAAGTGAGACCCTGGAATTTGAGCTTGAGAAGATTGTTCTTATGCATTTTTTTTTTTCCTTAACAAATTAACAGAAATGTATTCTTACGCACTTTAAATATTTCTTACAGTCCAGTGGGGTAAAAATGAGAAATGTGGAGAGTTTCAGTAAACTAAGTACTTGGTGTTTCCATGGGGAAAATGACCTATATTTGTTCAGTGTTGCATCTAAAAGTGCCATGTTAACCCAGAGAGGAGGAGAAATGGATAACAGGTAGAAAGTTATTTTTAAAATATGCACATACACTTGAAAGGAGGAAGACTGGCATGATATTCATGAATGACGCATCATCTGTGGAGGCTGTAAGCAGCAGATAACATACAGAAAATTACATAATTTTGTAAGGACAGTGTTTTACATACAGGAGATTAACCAAGACAGATACTTTGGAAAATGCAAGTGGCAAAGAAGATGTCCCTGTGCATATATAAGCCATAAAATGATAAAATGTTTTGAACATAATTTCTTGGTAGCTTTTTTTTTTTTTTTTTTTTGATGGCAGTTTAAGGGTATACTTATTAAATATTAATAGAAGAGGGACCCATTGAAATTGCATGCCAACGCAGTCTTCATGCTCTTTGGAACCTTAACCCCAGCTCACTGGTACTTCCAAGGACATCAGCATTACATAGCTGTGTGACTTTGACCCTGATTACTAATTAAACAGAAGGTGAAAGTCCCCAAATTCAGGAGCCTATCGAGTGGACAGAACTAGCACTGTGAATGTCCTTTGTATTTACGGGACAAAGATTTGCTCAATAGAGTAGAACAGCTTAGAAATGAAATATATGTTTTATAAATAACCAATTGGGCCTGTTCTGAAGTCTTCTGAGGCAGCAATGCAGCCACAGACAACAAGCAGTTCATGGGTCAGTTGACTAGCATTTTAATAAAATGCATCTGTTCAGATGTTACTGTATAATGGTAGGGAAATTCAGAACAGACAGGGGGAGCAGGGACAGAAGGGGGAGACAGGACCTGCAAGGCCAGCTTTCTATTCACATAATGTCTGCAAGTGAGTTTGAGATTCTTCTAATGGCTTGTCTTTTGTGGAACCAACTTCTCACTCTCTTTTTAATTGCAACTGATGATAAAATCCCTGTGTATTTCTATAAAATTTTAAAGAAAATTTAGTGGAAACATCACAATGTATCACCTGTCATTACCCAAACTACATGGTGAAACATACTTCAGGAACTGTTGAGTGAGCGATACGAAAATAGTGATCTTTGCTGAAGCTTGAAATGTCTCTGCTGCAGTCAAGGCTGGTTATGATTATAGAACTGTAAGTAGGCCCAAACAGTCTCTCAATTTTATTTGATTTGATGATGATCACAGTGAAAGAACATTCTCCCATCTTTGTTATTCAGGCCTAAGACAAAACAGGCAAGTTTGCCTGGTTCTTTTAAGAGTAGGGAAGATAAAGTGGTCCCTAGCAAATCAGAGAGGCAGGCATAGCAATGACAAGATGTGTGGAATGATTTCATACATTGTTGCTGGCTGCCTGGAAAAGAGATTTGCTTTAAAAGCAGGCAAATGTGTTCAGCATGAAGGATGTCTCAAGTGCTTGGGACTCCACCAGTGCCTGGTGACAGAGTGCAGAGTAGCTGTGCTTTGCAAATGTCTCAACGTATGTGTTGCTGGCACAGGGGGAGAGCGTTACAACTCATGCATAATTTAAAACAATAAAATTTCACTTCCCTTCAGGAAACTCATCCTCCCTCCTCTTTTCCCAGTGGCGGGGTGCTCCTTGCAGCCAGTCTGCCTTCCCACTGCCTCCCAGTTCCAGCGTCCTGGGAGCACAGCACCACGAACCTGTGCTGCCAGGTCCTGCATGTGAGAGGAAGCCGAGTTCTCTGCTTCATTTGAAACAATCAGGCAGTTTTAAAACCAGCTTTGGCTTTTGCCCTTCGCACAGGACGACACTAGGTCGACGACATTTCAGGATAACTGTTTGGCAGCCATTTTAGATACTGCCTGTGCTGAGAGCTCTCTGGCTGCCAAAAATTGCAGACATTCTGTGCCAAAACACTCTTGGCAGTAGAGATAAACTTTGTAGAGATACACAGTCCAGAAATATCTTATAATTACAAAGCGCAGGGGGCAGAATGTTTTTACAATACAGCTGTGCTAATGTAAACATTTAATTTGGCAGCCTTCTCCACCCACTTTTCAATTAACCGGGTTTATGCAGATACTTTAGGTCTGTAATAAACTTTATTGCTACTTCTCTTAGAGTACAGTTTATGAAACACAGATTTGAAGTATTTTGGGGGCTTTCTATCCATTTAGTAAGGCACATTGAAAATGTTAGGCTGTCATAAAGGGGAAGTGTCAATTCCTGTTTTAAAATGCCTTAGCTCTGGCTTCACTAAAAGCCGTTCCTTTAAAAGCATATATTAATTGGGGCCTGTCTCCTTTGGTTTCTCCCAAAGCAAGTAACAGGATATTAATAGAAAGAAATGAAATCACTTAAAGACCTACAAAAGGACCTTTGTGTTGGTGATCATTAGAAAAGACAAATGTTCCCAGCCTCACAGAATGCTGTTACAGAGAACAGCTCTGAACAGCAGTTCTTACGAATGTAATTGCAATAATTGTGTGATAGCTGTGATAATTGTTCTTACAGAGTAAAAGAAAAATAATTTTGTATCATGAGCATTATTCAGCCTCAGACATGTGAAAAGGAGCCAAAAATCTATTTCTGCAAACTTCAGAACATTGGAGGTTACAGGATTTCATAATGAGTTAATTGATTTTGTGAAACTGGTTAATGTTTTATAATATAAGAAGACACATTAGGTAATATCTTTCTACTCAGTATCAAATACATTCAAGTAAATCTTTGTAATCCTTTTGCATTTTGCTGGAGTGAAAAGCTTCAGTGAGACTTCGAAAGGCCAAAATATTGATTCCTTCTTAGCAGTCAGGATCTTACACTCCTGTAATGGATTTATAGCTCTTGGTATGGAGGATTTGTATTCAGGGTCTAAGCAAAAAAGTGTTAGCTGAGTAATGGATTTAGATTAGCATGTTATCCAGGCATGATTCACATTTCAAAGGATTGGTTCAGCTTGGACAAACTAAAGAGTATGGAAAGACTGCATTGTTTTGGAAGTGTTTTGAGATTTCTGTAGTCATGAAATTTGGACTAGTATGCAAGTAATTGCTATCTTGTATGCTTTCATTTTGGCATTGGTATCTCTAGGCCAAGCCACTTGCTGTTTTTGATAATTGTGCTGTAGCAGCAGCAGAAGAAAGGCTGTTGGTTGTCTCACAGCAGCACAGAAGATGATTTCTGCCTCACAGAGCATTCAGTTTTCGTTTGCACACATGTAGGGCAAGGCAATGGTAGGATGATGCAGGCTGATGACTAGTAAAGGGCACCAAAGCACCTTTACTTGTTTTTTTTTTTTTTTCAGTTAAAGTGTAGAAACGCGATTCGGACTGGGTCAAGGAGTTTAACTTCAGGCTTCAATGAGGAAAGGAAAGATAGGGAAGTAGATATGAGGAACAGCATTTGTGAGCATTGTTGAAGGCATAGTTTACCAGGAGGTTTTTAAATGGGTGCATTACTGCCCAAAAGCCGTATGAAATGAAATTAACTGCCTGAGTTTTCATGAATAGATAGTTTGATTCTAACTGTGAGTGGAAGGATATCAAAAACCAACCAACCAACCAAACAAAAACAAACAAGTAACAACTACTTCTTCTTTTAGTCTGGGGAAGAGGAGGCTCAGGGGAGACCTTATTGCTCTCTACAACTACCTGAAAGGAAGGTGTGGGGAGATGGGGGTCAGCCTCTTCTCAGATATCACTAACTAATGATGGGACTAGAGGGAATGGCCTCAAGTTGCAACAGGGGAGATTTATTTTGGAAATTAGGAGGCATTTCTTCTCAGAAGGAGCAGTCAGACATTGGAATGGGTTACCAAGGGAAGTGGTGGGGTCACCATCCCTGGGGGTTGTTTATGGAAATGCTGGACGTGGTGCTTAGGGACATGGTTTAGTGGGTGATATTGGTAATAAGGGATGGTTGGACCAGCTGATCTTGGAGGTTTTTTCCAACCTTAATGATTCTATAACAACAAAGAAACAAAAAGAGACTTTTCCATTTGGTTTGCCCATTCCTATTTTTCATTGAAGTGAATTGATTTTAAATGCCTTTTTTTTTTTTTCCCCAATAAATGTCTCTTTTTTATAACAGATATGTTATTAAGTAAGTAATTAATTAAGTACTACAGCATAGCAACAGGCATTAACTGCTGTATTAAAAAACTAATTAAAGAAAGTCAGCAAAAGCAGATGCTAAAGCAGTAACAACTTATGCTCAGGTCTAGTTACGAGGATAATTCTGTCTCTACTGCTATAACCTGTTGTGTTACAAAAATTTCAAGGGAAAGCAATTCATGGATGGGATCCCACAGAACTGATTATTGCAGAAAATCGGAATATCTTATTGTCTTCCCTGATCACAAGAGTTTTTCTTAGACTCCTACTGTAGGAAAAGGTAAATGCTTTTAATTGATTGTCTCCTTACTCCTTCTACTGATCAATCAATGAATCAATCTTGCTGATGAATAAGAATTATCAAACTGTTTTTCTTAAGTGCTGTTCCCTTAATTAGGAGCACAGTTATTCAGAGGTGTTGCTGTGATTAGAGTGCACAGCTACAGCAGGTACAAATGGAGCAGGGAACAGAAGGACTTCTAGGAGTAAAATGATAGAAAATTAATTTTTGTGGTGACTGGCACATCTTTATTCTCTCCTTGATTAAGCCACAGAAGTCTGTGAGAATGCTGATTATGGCCCATAGGCAGCATTATTTTTTGAAAAAATAGATGCATTATAATTAATTTACATTCCTTAAGATAAAATGTGTTGTCTCAATAGTAAAAGCCTAGCCACAGAAACGAACATTCTGAAAAGTAGTAGTGGGAAGTTCATTCTATGCCTATAAAGAAAGTATCAGTCACCTTTAATGATCCTAATTTTATGACTAATTGATAAATAAAGATCTATATGAACAGCAATCCCCAAGTTTTCACAGGAGCATGGGTAATATTTAGAAAGGAAATAACTTTTTGTTTGTTTGCCTACTTTTTTTTTTTTTTTTCCCTATCAATAAGCTTCATAAAAAGTTAAATTTGGGATAAACCTGTTTTCTACCTCTCTGGAAGAACAGAGTCTGCCTGTACTTGTTTATGGTCTCCTCCTATGCGTAAGCCAATCTCTAGGCCCACTAGGAAGGCAGGCCTTCCTGGGGAGCAGACTGGCCCATATGATGGGACTGCCAGTTCCTCTTTGAAATTTGTTGTCCTTTCCTAAGGAGCCCTGACTAACTGATGGATGGAAACATTCCAGCAGTTTCCGCCTCTGCCTTTGTGGCTGTGAGAGCCTCTGCTGCACTGCCACAGGTAGCAGCCTGGACCTACCTACTGGCTTCTGCACCTGGGTTGGAAACCATACCAACAGCAAAACCTAAAACAGCTTCCCTCCATTCAAGAGCCTGGGAGTATGCAGAGGTGGCTGGTGGATGCCTTTACTTGAGGCCCTGCTCTCACCCTAGATCAGCAGTTTGAAGCTGGATGTTTTTCTGCTGTTTTGGCAAATGTAGGAACTCTCATAATCCTGCTCTCCTGATATGGCAAGAATTCTAAAAATCTTTTCAGAAAGCTGAATGCAGTTTGGCTCTTTCAGCAGAGTGCTGCTGTATCCTGAGGATATCGGAAAACTTGAATGCAAAGGAGTGGGGGGCTTAGAGCAGAAAATGAGTGTGTGTTGGGGGGAATCCCCTGATCTGGCATTATCTTAGAGGATATTTTAGAAAGATGCTGAAAACTTATCCAAGTATAATGACAGCAAGGTTTTAAACTGCTAGCCCCTACAAGGTAGTAACAATGCTGTGGCAGTTCTTTAGGAAACACATAAATTAAGACAAATGAATTATTCCCCTGTACAGCAGAAGACAGTTTAAATAGATTAGGTTCTGGCATAGCACTCCAGTTTATCAGGCATTTAGTGTTTAGGATGTACAATACAGCCGTATGTGACTTGCCAACTATCTGGGCTTCCCCCACTGTTTCTGGTTTGGCAACGATGTGGTTTTTCACCCTGTTGCAATACTGACTGCCAAGGAGACATGGCCAGCTTTCTGCTTCCTGTCTTCCTCTTTGTCCTGGCTTGGCCTTCACTGGAGCTGCCAAGTCACAGATGCCAAAAGCTTATACAGAAAGGTCAGGCAACTAAGGCTTGAAATCACCTATGCCAACGTGTGTTTTCTTTCTATTCTTCTGTATTCAGCTAAGTGAAAAGTACACAGAATGTAGCTGTAACAGGAATACAGAGGAAATTTTTGACAATAGAAGCGTATACATTACAGTTTTGCAAACTGCTCACAGAGCCAGTGAGCGGTGAGTATTTTAAGAGGAATTAAGAGGAATTTTGTGTAAAGCTTGGTGGAATGTGGAGTGCTAAAGATATGGAATAATCTCTCAATTTTTTGGATTTATCCTTTGCCCTTCCCCCCCCCCCCCCCCCCCCCCCATCAGTTTCACTTACCTTTACGTTATACTGTATTTGGGAGTTCCTTTAGAACTTTTCACTATCTTTGCAGCTGGATCTGCTGCTGTATTAATTTCTGTGACCCTGTAACTACACATAGGAACAAACCAAACCAAACCAAACCAAACAACAGCTTAAGGTAATATTTATAACTGGGAACCTCTAATAACAAGTATATACATGCTCAGAATCTGAAGTTCACCGAGATGAATCTGAAATTTCCTGAACTGTTTTCTAGATTTCTTTTTCACAGACCAAATCTTGTCTCTTGACTTTGGTTCAACTTTCTGCCACCTTGTAGAAAAATGTCTACTACTTCTTTTTTTTTGTGATGTTTCTTACTGTGACTATGACATTCACCTAATATTTTAATTTCCTGGTTTCCAAATAAGTACAAAAGCTGATAATAGGAGCCATAAATGCAGGATTATTGTTAGCTGTGAGTTAGAAAGTTGCATGATTATAGGGGGAGTGTTCTGCTCAGGTGATTCATCAACGCCCGGGTTGCAAAGCACAGCTTCATATTTCAGTAAATCTTCAAACGAAGCTATTCTCTTTATTCGTCATCTGCTCAGCCTCTCCCCTACCTTGCACACCTTTAAAGAGAAAGTATTTCTTTAAAGTAACAGCAACAAGCAACAGAAAGAGGAGAAAGGTTATTTCAACAACAGACTCTTTCATAATAAGTGCCGTTTGACTGTCTCTTAGCTGAGCAAGAAATCTGTACAGTTCTTGGTGGTTTTAATTTGTTTAACCAAAAGCATTTTCATGAACACAGAGAAAGCTGAAAAATTGAGGAATATTTTCAAGCATAGAAAATATGCTTGTAGAGAGATGCTAGGGAAATTTATTTTTATTTTTATTTTTATTTTTATTTTTATTTTTATTTTTATTTTTATTTTTATTATTCATACAGGTGGCTGAGAGTTGTCTTTCAGTAAAACTGACAATTTCATATGTAGTATTATACCTGAAGTTGATTATAGACCTCGACCTTGGGTAAAAGGACTTCCAAGGTCATTAACAGAGTAACAGAATGCTTCCTAGAGTCAAGCATTGCTCGTGGACAGCCATCTCTAATTCCACACACATAAAGCCACATATTTTGAATTCATTGCACACCAGGGAGTAATTCACTCATATGCCCTCTGCTCTTTAGAGTGCAATAGAAGAAAACTCTGTAAGCTTAGATGGGAGTTTCTACTATCACCTGTGTATTCACAATGTGGATTGTCTGTCTTTGTACTTCCAGCTGCGCTTCACTGGTTTGTGATTTACCACTAATTACATGCAGCCCCTAAGCCGAAATCCTTAGTAATGGTGAAGGAGCTGAGCTTTGTTTATTTGTTGGTGAATGTTTTGGATATTCCTCAGTGCCAGGGTGGGGATAGTTATTTTCTTAGGTACCTGAAAATGAAACATGGCTGCAGCACTTTCCCAGAGCTTCATTTTGTGCTGTATTTCAGGAAGTGTTCTCCTAAGAGTATCTGATATTGACAAGATGATCCTGATGGATAAAGTTGGTTAGGTGACCATAAAATTGATTCATCTGCCCTGCCCTTCAGAGTGAAGGACTGTGGCTATTCTTATTTGTATTTAAAGAGTAAATTCACTTTTAGATATTTTCACTAGTTGGCCAGCAACTTTGCTTTTTGTTTGTTTGTTTTGTTTTGTTTTGTTTTGTTTTGTTGGCACAGACTTGAAAGCAGGTAGCCATCTAATCCAAGGGTTCCCAGCCTGTACAGGTGGTTAAAATTAGTATTTAATCCCTGAAGGAAGGAGTTGTTCTTTCCTAAAAATCACAAGCTTCATTTTTACAGGTTTCAAGATAATAAGGAATTTGTTTGTGCTAGGAATGTAACTTGGCTTTCCAATGATTTAAACCATTCCAGTGTTGGTTATGAGTCTGCAAATGATGTTGAGGGAATGTATTTTAGCAGTTTGAAAGAGCACTTGAATGACATAATGCAATATAGGGAAAAGTATATTTTTAACACGTAGTTGAGATGTGTAAATTTACTGTGGTTCTCCCCTACCAATCTCATGAAAAGATATAATTCAAAAAATCTCCCTCCAAACCATACCTCTTGTTATGCCCCATAACCACTGCATTTGTTTGTAACATCTCATTGCTTAATAAATGATGTTTTCTAACATATGATTTTTATTATATATGTTTATCCTATTCTTTTTATGTTTAATTGCAGCAACATACTGATTTATTTTTTTCATCTGTTGATTATTAGAAAGTACTTTAGGAAGGCAGCTACTTTCCTTTTGTTGTTGTTGCTGTTGCTCATGTGGGCCTTTGCTCAAAGTTCATCATGTGATTGCCTCTAATCTGCATGAGCTTCATGAACTAACTTGAATTAGGCTGTGGCATGTAGTTTGAAATGGTATAGGTGAGAGTTGTGCAGATCCCCAAACTTTCTGTGACTCAGCCAACTTTTATATGGAAAACAGAATGGCCATTTTGCAAGCTTGACAATCTTCCTAGATTCGTGTTTTCTGGGCTGCCTCCTCTATGCATACATATGCTGTCTAACAAACAGTGGTGACCTGTAGACTAAACTCTGTATAAAGATTTAGTTTTATTCCTATTGTCATGGCAATATGTCTTCTTGTGCTGTTTCCATCTCCTGAATTCTTACATCATGCTGTTATCAATAGCTATGCACATGGAAGTGATTTGATTGTTCATTTGATTAACACAGAAAAAAGGAGCCATTCAGTAACATTAGTGTTTCCTGGGGGGACACAGGGTTTTAAACTTACAGCAGACAAACTGGCTTGATATGGAGCGTGTTTTAACTTTGTTACATGAACTTAATTTTGAACAATTGTTTATGTAGGAAGGTTAATGCCAGACTCACTTTTGGAAACCTCGCCAGAAAATCAGTTGGCATCGTCTTGCTTTCTGATGGTTGCTTTGCTGCTGGTGGAGTGCTCTGCTGCCAGCCCTGACTTTGCCTCGTCCTGCTGCGAGCAGGTCACACTCCCTTGCCAGCAGGGTCCCACACATCTCCTGAATGCAGAAGTGGGCTGGTGCCAGTGGAACAGAAAGGCATTGTGCAAAAGTGACTATTTCAATAAGGGATTTCACACTGAGTAGTTTGATTAGAACAACCCAGGGTGTAATGGTGAGCAGTGGGACTGGGGGTCTGGAACAAGTGTGTCTGTCACCAGAGCCAGATGTTCTTGGCTGCTGCTGCTGAAAATGCAGGAAACAGCCAGTTTCTCTTCAGGTTCCCCTGCACAGACTGAGAGTTGGGATGCACAGGAGAGTAGGAAGGGGTTGAAGGGTGCTCTCTGCTCTGCACCAGGGAGCTGCATCATCAGTACAGGCAGAGACTGGGAGGGAAAGCAGAAGATATGTATGTCGCTATGGGACAGCTTTCTGTTGGAGAGGGTTCTGAAAAAGCTTGAGGCAGGCTGGTGAGCAGGCTCTTAACTTTGCTGCATCCTGGGATGAAGGCTGCTTGGTTTTGGTTTTCCTGATTTGTTTTCTGCAAGAGTGAGGTGTGACTAGCGGACCTTCTGGAAGGCTTGCCTGTCAGTCACACCCACTGGGTGGAGAAACACAGCCCTAGGCCAAGGTGAATTTCATGAGAGAGTTGGATTTTCTCATGTTCTTGCTGTTACTGTTATCATACTGTTGTCCTGAAAAGACTTTATTGTTCATGTTTCACTTTTAAGTAGACATTAAAGGGATACTGTTTGCTATTCAGATGTACAGCATCTCCTGGAAAACTGCTTGAAAATATAAAAATATTTTGGGGCGTAGGACATTTGCTTGCAGTAACTGGTCAAAAAAAATAAAGATAATTGTCTAACTAGCTGATTGGTCTAATTTGCATTTCAATGCAAATTTTAGAAATTGTGTGGAAAGCTGAACTACTGAAAGATACGCTTCTCTGAATGAAGTCTAGTCTTGAGGTTGCACACTTTTCCAAATCCCCAGTGCGTTGCTCAAACAGCACAGGCAGGTTGACTTTACCCTGTTCTGAAGTGTTCAGCAGCAACTGCAATGGAAGGTGGCTGGGTTTGAAAGGGAGTTGCAAAGAAGTTTTTTAAGAAGATCACAGGTTGAGTGCAGGGGACAGACAGCCAGAAGGGAGAAAGGTAAAGTGAAATCTGTAAAGTTTACAGTTTTCCGTTAGTGTTGGCATCTGCTAGAAGTCAATCATAAAAGGGTCTGCTGAAATTACAGTGCATACACCCCAACTCTTGTGTAATGCACTGTGTCTCATCTAACTCCTTCAGGTCAAGTGGGTTTAACACATTTGTCCAGGAAAAATACAGAGCAGAGCTGTCAACTTTTGATGAGTATTAGCTATTCTTGTGCAAAAAGCTGAGTGCTTAAATACACACAAGAAGATGTTGAACCTGCTATGTGGGTACATGAGGGGGCAGAATGATTAGTAATGTTCCCAGAAAAAGGTTAGTGTAAGTATAAGATTACTATTTTTTGCTATAAAGTTTCTAAAAATCTGCAATGTTTCTGCAGAGAATGCTGTTGTGAAAGTGCTGTTAACGTCTGTTCCTGTTCTTTCAGTAATGCACAAGAGACTTGACATGTTCATTGTATTAATCTTTCCCCTCTACAAAGTCCCAGACATTCTGGTTTATACATATGATAACCCTGATGATATACACATTTACAATTTCAGCATCTGTGCACAAACACACATACACATACATAAATATATGTGAATATAAAAATATATTATAATGGACAAGACTGTTTGGATTAATTGTTATCTTACACCTTTTGCCAGCACAAAGTGATTTTTTTTATTTTTTTTTTAAGTAAAAAATAAGGCTCTTAATGAGAATGTAATTCCTGCAGTTATAGTAGATGTGTTGAATGTCTAAAGTTACTCATTCTGGCTTCATTTCTTGGAGCTGTTGAGAGGTGCATCCCTTTCTGCTGTCTGCCACAAACTGAAACTTGAGCTTCTGTTGTGTTTTCAGTAAACTTGTGCAAGGTTTTTTAACTCCTAAGACTTTCTGTGTAACTGCAGACCAAATCAAACTTGATAGATTTCTCAAGGTCCTGCTGTGGTGGGACAGAGGTAAGAAAATAAGCCTTAGAAACTCTGGGTGGTTAAATAACATTAAAGGAACTGGCAAGTTACCAGGTATAGTAAGAATTTTTAGTAAGCTTTATTAGTATTATTACTAATATTTGATCTTAGTTAACACTCAGTTTTCATTCACGCAAAACAAAAGAACAACAACAACAGAAAAGAAATAGCACAGAGTTATAAAAATAAAAGCCTTGGAATCTGAAACCATATATATATGGTTTTTTTTTTTTTTTTTTTTTTTTTTTTTTTTTTTTTTTTTTTTTTTTTCCCAGATAAAGTAGTATCCTTTTTCCGTGTATAATACCCTTAGGTATTACAAGAAAGCATGCTTGCTTTAGTAAATAAATTGGAATAAAAAGAGCAAAAGCATCCTCTGCTGTATACTGAACCAGCAAGCATACTTTTAAATCTTGGTTCTTGAACTGCAGTTTGTATTGCGCCTATTTAAGTAAACTTTACCCATGTAGATGATGCTAATTAATTAGAAATTAATATAAGTGGGGGTTATGCTGATATGTTACATATAGTGAAAATTATAGAATTACAAAACAGATGCTCTTGTGACATATTAGCCACAAAATGATAGAATTATGCTGGAAAGACAAAAAGGAACACAATCAGGTAGTGTTTAACCTTTTTTATAGCCTTTGACTAATATGACCGAAGCAGCAACACTGTTACTAATAGGGAGATACAGAGTCTGTGGGGAAAACAAACTGACAAACTCTTTAAAATTGCTTTGTTGAAAGATGAGGTTTAAGCCACAATTTATATCTATATCCATATCTATATCTATATCTATATCTATATCTATATGTTGTTTTGGTTACATGCTTTGAAAGAAAGTTTGCCTTTTTATTGCAGAACAGTCCCCCCAAAACCCAAAACTGAGTCAGTTATGCCCAGTTCTACATTTTAAGTTCTTTTGTGACAGAGTATGTAATTAGGTACTTCTAATTTTCATTTACTGCAAAGTTCAAAAGAGACAAAATGCACTGATTTTTTTATTTTATTTATTTTTTTTATCATTGTTGCTTAAATACTCTATACATTATCTCTTCTCATTATTTAGTTATCACCAAGTCACATATGCTGGAAACTAAATATGGTGGATGTGAGTGCACTTGCAATTCCAATTAAGGTTATGAATCACTAGTGTGAAAATTTAGGGTGATTTTCTTAGCTTGTTCTTGTACATTATCTACTCAGTGCCCACTGATAGATTTACTCTTTATTTTGTCACTGTTTTTTTAATAGTATGTGTGTGGGAATATGGACAGTGCATATTTTGACTATGAATTTTTAGATTATGGCAGATGGAATTAAATCCACTTTGTAAAGAATGCAGCAACATAATGTATTATTAATTATTATTATTATATATTATATTAACATATAATATATTAATTATTATTGATTAATGGAAATAATATTCTGTGATTTGAGACTTATCTATCTTAAACATGATCTTTGATCAAGAATGTGTTATATAAAGATACACAAAACTATATTGTTTTGTGTCAGTCTTTTTATGTATCGCCTATGTTAAATGTAAGTTAATATCCTAATGCATACGGCATCAACTGGCAATCTCAAGATAAGAAATACTCAGCAGTGAGTAGACAGCTTTTGGAAATTATCTCCACCACCACCGTCAATCCTCCTCTCTCCCCCAACAACAAACAAATAATAAACAAACCAGGGAAAAAAGCAAACAAATACACAACCCCCCAAAAACAAGACAACAACAAAAACTACAAAAACAAAACAAATCCAACGAAATAACAACAGTAAACCAGCACCCTGTTGGGGTCTTTTGTTAGTGTATTCCACATTTTGTTACTTTAAAGGTTGTGTTTTATCACCAATCTTAACCTTACCGAAATTAACTGAAATGAAAATGTGACACATAGTAGTTATAGGGCTGTCCATCATAGATCAAAATTAGAAAATGCTTCAGTAGATATAGTATTTAGAAACAGTACAGTGAAGTACAAGGTGTCCAAAATTTAAGTCTTTTCTCTTCTTTTTCAGAGAAGACATTAATTTTGTTTTGGGCTACTAAACTCATTTATACTGACTGGCAGAGGTATTACCTCATGCTGTTTTTAGCTGGCTTGAAGAAATACTAAACACCAAAGTACTCTAATTTTGGTCTTTCCATTATATACTTTAATTTATTTTAATCCTGTATATTTCCCCCAATTAGTGTATAGTATGGTGGCATATTCACAGTTTTAGATCTGTGTCAGTAGAACAATAAAAAGGCCTCATGAGCCTCTGCTAATGTTTGTAGACTGCTTTATGGAGTCTTCATTAGGTTATGGCTTAGACTTGTGAAGTATTATACAAATGTAACATTTGTGAAGGCTGAAGAATCTGGTTTCCAATACCGTGTATTTTAGTGGAAAATGCAATGTAGTGAGAACTAAAAATGCAGTCCTATCATCCAGTATTTCTTGAACAGTGCTTTATTTTGTGCTTTTGAACTGTAAGTAATTTACCATGAAGCGTTTCATCCAAAGCTTGCTGGAACAACTTTCCATTGATTTTAACAACCTTTGGCTGAAACCCACAGTGAACCAAACCATTTTTTTTTTTTTTTTCATAGTCATGTCATCATTATCGTGTGTCTAAAAATATTGCCTTATGTAGTGGAAAACATTTTATCTCCCTGAACTCTTTTTGCTTTACTGCCCAATAAATAAAATAGAAGATGAAATCCTGGCTGTGTGGGAGTTAGTGGTAAAATACATGCTGACTTCCATGAAACCCAGATTCATTCAGAAGTTTTTAAATGCATAGCATGAAAACAAGGGTCAAACTTTGTCTTTCAAAACATAATGTAACATAATAAAGTGGACAGTTTATTCATTGGCTGAATGTATATGCAAGCTAATTTATATTATTTTCATACAAACAAGAATTTTTCCATGAATATGGTTTATCTTAGCATATTTTCTTCTCTAAACATCCAAATAAGACTTACATTGTGCTCTACCTTCTGCTTTTCATTTTCTGAAGAATCTATAATAAAAGCCCTTTGTGATACATACCTTAATGTAAAAGGTTTCATGGTTTCCAAGAACAACTTCTGAATGTTTCTGACTATATCTAGTATCCATAGTATCTTCCAGATGGATAAAATAAATCATTCATATCTCATCTTTTCCTACTGAATCCAGAAAGTTTTGGAAAGAAACTTCATTCTTTCACATTCATCCACATGTGGCAAAATACCTATGTAAATCTCTCCTTAACATACATGTCAAAAAGGTGCTCAGCTAATATTATGAAGTATGGGAAACATTTGTTTCAGGCCATGACAAAATATAAACCTTTTAAAACTTAAAAACCTTTATGTATATATATACGTACACATACACACACACAAACACACACACACACACGAGATATGTATATATTCCATGCACAACTTATAACACAGCTGGGGAAAGTTGTTCAGTTTCCAATATGAGCAACATATGGTCTTTATAAATTGTAAAAGAAATATTTTGAATAAATAAGTGTTGTGATTTATTTTACATAAACAAATAAGGGAATTTAAATTAAAAAGATAAATCTGTGCATGGGACAAAAAGCTGAAAAGCTGAGTATGCTTATTGCTATTTTGGTTCTAAAAAGTGCTTCTAGGTCCTTGAATTTCTTTCAACTATATGAAAACTGGATTTACTCCCAGAGCTTCACTTCTTAACAAGGACAGTTTAAGAACTAAACAACGGCTGAGTCAGTTAATTAATTTAAATGAGATTACAAATCAGAAACACATTACGTAATGTTGATTTAATTACCATTTTTCATTAACCTAATTAAAACACTCTGAAGAAAAGTTAAGTCTTGACAATGGCTGGTTGGGTGACTTTGCAGCAGCAGATCTGAGCTGCTGATAAAGGAGGAGGTGAAGGTGGAAGCCCGTCATGACCTGTGCTGCTCTGATGGCCTGAAGCACCAAGAGCTGCCTCTTTGCTTTGCTGCCAGCCCATGTCACTGAGTAGGACTGCGCTGACACTGTCCCAGCTGCAGAGCCTCCATCACAGTGTCCTCACACTTGTAGCACTCACACATCCCACGAGGACAGGTTTTCTGCTGAAACACACAGGTTATCTCCTGTGATGTCAGCTATAGATGAATTTGTCTGTTCTCAGAACCTGTGGGGGAGTGTGGAATGGGATGGCTGATGACTGAGTTCTTCTTGATGTGTCCCTACTCCAAAGTAAACAGGCTCAAACTGAAATTAAAACTGAACCCAGTTTCTGTCTCCCAAGCCAGCTATCTCACACTGAATGTACCTCCCAACCTAAGCCATGAAGGTTTTTGTGATATGACAGGCCTACTAGGGCTGAAATCTTGGTACACGTCTGAGGAAACAGACAACAGAGATAGATACTACTGTGTTCAGTTTTGGGCCCCTCGCTACAAGAAGGACATCGAGGTGCTTGAGCGGGTGCAGAGAAGGGCGACGAAGCTGGTGAGGGGCCTGGAGAACAAGTCCTACGAGGAGCGGCTGAGGGGGCTGGGCTTGTTCAGCCTGGAGAAAAGGAGGCTCAAGGGTGACCTTATCGCTCTCTACAGGTACCTCAAAGGAGGCTGTAGCGAGGTGGGGGTTGGCCTGTTCTCCCACGTGCCTGGTGACAGGACGAGGGGGAATGGGCTTAAGTTGCGCCAGGGGAGTTTTAGGTTAGATGTTAGGAAGAACTTCTTTACCAAAAGGGTTGTTAGACGTTGGAACAGGCTGCCCAGGAAAGTGGTGGAGTCACCATCCCTGGAAGTCTTTAAAAGACGTTTAGATGTAGAGCTTAGGGATATGGTTTAGTGGGGACTGTTACTATTAGGTCAGAGGTTGGACTCGATGATCTTGAGGTCTCTTCCAACCTAGAAATTCTGTGATTCTGTGATATCTTAGCTTTTGGGGGGCCAGTAGTCAGTTCTGTTTTTCACTGCCTTTTTAAAAAATGTTTGTATTAGAAGGCAACCCTGATTCAAAGTGAACAAGATAGGTCACTGTTAACTCCTGCTACTACTCTGGTCCTTTGTTGGTCCTTCCCATGCCTCCTAGGTGCAAACTAATGAAGGGAGCAAAAAGGAGTGGTGATTACTTGCCAAAATTGAGTTTTCACTGAGGAACAAAGGATTTCTTGAGATTTGAATATATCCCATATCAATAGCAATCTGGACCTTTATTGCTGTAACAGCTTAAGAGCCTTTGCACACAGATTTCTTTGGTACTTAAATTTACAGAAGCAAGATTTGTAAGCAGAACAAAACTAGTGATATTTCCTCAGAAAACTGGAAGATGTCATGGCTGCTGTAAGTCCAATGATGAGCATCTTTGCTTTGGATGGCCAACGGGGTTTGTCTGTACAGTGTCACCTGGGGAATCTGTGCCACTGCCAAGAGACTTGCATGTGAATGTCTAACTTCTGTTCTATAAAGTTCCCATTTAGCACCAGCTGTATGAATACCAAACACTTAAGAAACTTCTGAGCTAGAACTAGGTACACTTAGTTAGTCCAATAGTATTGTGTGACATAGCAGTCCTTGTAAACAAAGAATTGCTTTTAGAGTTAGGCTATCTCAATGTCATTTTTGAAAGCAAATCAGTACTTCACAGGTGTGGAGAGTTTCACTTTGAGTGTCATGAAAGAGAACATATATTGCAAATGTACATGATATGGGGAAAAGATGAGAGGCTTCATCCTGCAAACATCTTTCCTATGTGGAACAACTAATTTTTTTTTGAGATGCTGCTGCTTCCTATTCTTGTGAACTGTGGCTCATACCATAAATCTTCAGGGATAACCAGTAAAGAAAGAGGTGGGAGTGAATGTTTTATCACAAGTAATTTGTTAGTTTTCAGAGGAAGCAATTCTATTAAATATAGTGATCTATGAAAATGTGAAAAACAAATCCCCTCTCAAGTTACCACACTTTCAAAAACATAGGTGACACTGGCACTAGTTCCATTTTCATGTTTATAGCATCATTTCAGCAGATAATACAGTAAAACACTATTAACTTATTTATATTGTAAACGAACCATTGTATCAGTAGAGAAGGTGTGAATAGTATGTATGAAGTTACAATACATATTACTTATGAATTACAATAATTTAGGGTCATCAGGTATAGAAATTGTATACCATGAAAAGTAATCATTTAAGTCTACAGATGAAAGAATTCACATTCATTTCCTTTAAGTATTTTTGCTGACTGCATTGTTGGAGCCGGGAAATGTATGTTGCTTTTTGGTTGCGATGAAATCTTTCCTACCAGTGTTCTGAAAGACTTTGAAAGATGAAGAGAGAATTCAGAAAGCCTTTATCCCCTCAAGGACTGCCTGGCTGTGGAGCTGGTGCCCAGGCAGGTTGGGCCTCTGTGGAATGGGGGTTTAATTACCCTGCTGGGTGAAGCCCTGACCAGCCTGGTCTGAGCCCAGGATGAGCCTGCCCTGGGCCAGGGCTGGGCAGGAGACTGCCTCAGGTCCTGTGTCTTGTGACCCCGTGATTGTCTAGACTGTGACCACTTGCCTTGAGTTTGCCACATCAGATGGCAATGTAATTGTGAAAGGTGACAGTCTGAGAAGACAGTTTTGATTCTGGTTCACAGTTAGTAACTCTGTCAGTTATCAAATCAGATGCTTTATAGGTACATTTTGACAGCACTGAAGCAGTACCTTTATGGTATCAGATATTTCTGGTCCTTCATCCCTTCCTCCCCATACCCAATTCATGGACTATCATAGAGCAAGGTTGTATTTACACCAGTGTTAATGATGAGATTAGTGTCAGCTGGAATGAACTGGATGTACATGCAAATGAAAAATGACTTGTGTTCATTGAAACTACAGAAGTTTATTTGATTGGTATGAGGCCATAGGATGATCAGTTTATAAGGCACGGCTTAAGAAAATATGTATATTTTTTTGTTGATTATGCCTCGATTTCTTTTCAAGGACTTCAATATTTTGCTAAAGCAGAGAGCCTTAAAAGCAAAATCTGTTGTACAGCATGGAGCATAAGGGAAGTATAGAATAGCTTACTCTTTAAGGACAGCATCTTCTCTTAAACCAAATATTAGACTACTGAGGTGACAAATATTGAAAATACCTCAGGAAACTGGTGAATAACAATGTGAATTTCATGTCTTTTCTGGGGCGATGTTCTTTCTGCTGCTTCTTTTTGAAGAATACTGTCCTTGAGGTGCAAAGTGACAAAGCATCACCTTATTGAATGGAAAACCATCAGATATTTTTCTTTCTGTCTTACGGAACTGAGAAAGAAGCATTCTGGTTTCACCTTTCTCCCAGTGTAGGGTATGTGTTTTTTTCTTACTTTCAGCAGGCCTCAACAATCAGTTTTGTTTTACTCTGGGTGTGGTGGGAGATGCCAGCAACTACACGTAGATACTCATTGGGATTAACTCCTACAAATGAAAATATGGGAAACTGCAAAGTGTAAAATATACCACATTCTTGACCCATCTTTTCATACTGTTGTCTGGAAGGAAAAAGTAAACTGAGATAAAGCATTTAAATGTCGTTGTGGTACCCATGCTGAGTCACAACAGATTATATTCAGTATATCAGTGTTAGGGTTATATAAATAGTTGCCAGGTAAGAGCAAAACCTGGGTTGAACCAGTGTCAGACCATTAATCCACAGGGCAATAACTGATCAAGGCATCAACTACTGACTCTTGGAACAGTTAGTGACAGCAAGAGAACAGCAGTAGATATACTGTAGTTGTGAGGTGCATATGAAATCTGTTCTTTGGAAATGCACAACATATCTGTAGGTGAGTTTTTGCTCTGTAGCAAATAATTTTGAGACCTGTATGGAAGATTTTTTCCATGAAAAACACATTTACAGTAAAATTTGAGAAAGGCATTTCTCAAATGTCTCAAAAAAAGGAAATTTTTAAAAACTTTGAAGAAAAAGAGAGAGAAGGAGAAAAAAAAAGAAAGAAAAGAAAAAGAAAGAAAGATAAAAGAGAGCAAGAAAGAGAAAGATGGAAAATAGAGAAAGAAAGAGAGAGAAAGAGAAAAGGAAGGAAGGAAGGAAGGAAGGAAGGAAGGTAGGAAGGAAGGAAGGAAGGAAGGAAAAGAAAAAAGAAAGAGCAAGAGAGAGGAAGAAGAGAGAGAAAGAAAGGAGAGAATAACTGAAAGAAAGAAGGAAAAAAGAAAAAAAAAAAAAGAGGGTAAGAATGAGACAAAGAAAGAAGGAAAGAAGGTAAGAAAGAAAGATAAGAAATAAACTAAGGCAACTTTCAGTTGGGAGTAACCTAAATAAAATGTTGAAAATTTCAGTTTCATGACATTTACATGATGGGCTTTTATTTGCTATTGATTGTATAGATTTGCTTATAACTAGCTTAGGAAGTCTTTGTGCACAGAATATTTTTGGTAGGAAAATTGAATGAAAAGCCACCTAGACAGGGAGTCTAGTTTATGTTTTTCTCTATTGCACTGGAAGAAAAGCATGCAATTTTTAAACCTAAGGCTCATACTGTTAAACAAAATAACGACCTTGTACATAGGAAGACAAAGAAAGATTTAAAGTGTCTTAGCATGTCTTTTGCTTCCTTGCATTCTGTGGCTTTCCTACAATGCATCTTGTTACTTACTTTAGAAGAACAGTGCTCCAATCTCTCATTCAGTGTTCTGCTTATAAATTAAGTTATTCCTATAATTTATTCATGTAATGATCATGGTTCTCTTGTTCTTTGTAAAGCTATTTGCATCCAATCAAATAATAAAAAAAAAAGAGTGCTTTATAATTACTGACACTGGTAAGAGAATTGGATCATCACAGGCCACCTTGGGTCTCTCTTTCATCCTGAAAATGAGATGCTTCCATGAGCTTTCAGTGAACATAGGTTGATTCTCATATTCAGTGCACAAAAATTCATTGCTTTCTCCAGATCATTGAGACCCCAGTGGCAAACATGTTAGCAGCATCTACCGCTCAAACAGCTTTGAGAAAATCAAACTGTAAAAATTACGATTGATCAGAACTTAACATAAAACACAGCTAAGTCTGACTGGCAAATTATAATAATTAGCTATCAGCTTTTCCCTGTAACTGGAAAATTCCTTGCTAAATTTCTTGTATTATAATATAAAAAGGAATTTTTTAAATGACTTTAACACTTGGTTTGTTGGTCCAGAAAGTGGCCATATTGACAATGAGAAAATAGGACTGAAGGTAAGTTGCTCTGCAAGAGCTAAAAAATATTCTTCATTTTGTTCAGCTTTTCAGTGAATTTTAGCAGGAGAAATCTTTGAAGGTTATTTTCAAGTAGGCCTCATTAATCTACTTTCAAATTTCTGTACACCCCAAGCTATGTTGTCCAAGTTTTATTGGGTGCACCTGCATTCAAACTGACAGTTCGTTTAGCCAAACACCTGCACTTGGACAATTACTGTGGACCATTGCTATGTAAAATTAATCCTCTTTGATAATCCTAATTTAAATAATGATTTGTATGGTTTGCAGAAGCAGAACATGCCTCTTTGAAGCATATTAAAGTTCACCCTCTTGAAGGTAAAGCTTTTATTCCCATTGCAACACAAGAAAAGGGACATTGATTTATAAAGGTCCACATTCAGAAAAACATCACGTTTTAAACATTTCTTATAGTTGATCAAGTTTTCAAATTAACCTGATATACTTTTTAAAGAGATGTGCTGCATCGTGTTATGAAAAGTGTGCACTACATAGTGAGGGCTTTTTTTTTTTTTTTTTTTTTTCCCCCAGAAAATTTCTGGCATTTTAGACGATATTCCTAGCACAGCAAACCACAACAAAACCTCAAGAATATAGCCACAAAAGATGTGATATATTGCATTTGCTGTTAATTGATGGAAAGTGTTTTTTGTTACCTATGAAGAACTATATGAATTCTGTTGGTATATTCAGGACAGTTATTTATGCTGTATTAATTCAAACCGTACTCTCTTAAATTAATCTGTATTGAAATACTCTTCATGACAATCTATTTGGGATTTTACAGAAGCATTGACTTCTCCCTAGTATAAAAATGCAAATATCATCCTGACACCAAATAAACCAATTTGTTTAGGAACAATTGCAAGGAATTAGATCTAATAAATTCAATTTAAAATTGAGAATTGAACATGAATTTACATTATCTGTCCACTCCAGCAGGATAAGGATTAGGCATAGAAAAATAGAAAAAAAAATGAAAATTGAAAAAACAAGTGTAACTTTGATGTTTTTTTGTGACATTGTATCACTTTTGAAAATGATTTCAGACTTTTCACAGTATATGTAGCAATACACAGAAAATCAAGTTAGGTGGCCATCTCAGTGACAAGATTTTCCTTAAACCCCTTTCAGTGATGGATACAATGTCAAGCAGATCTCTTAGGAAAATTTTGGAAAGTGACCCTGACCAGCTATGGTGATAAGAATTTCAGGAGTCCTGGTGTTGTACAATGGGTGCAATTGTACAAGTTCCCAAAATCTTGGCTGTACACAATCTGATCAGGAACGTGTCCTTTTTTCTTCCTACCCTGGGTTGAAGAAGATGAAGGAAATTTGTGATATTTGCTTTCCAGTGTGGATTTTATTGCATGCAGGAATGATTTCATCCAACACTGCAAAATTTATCTGTGTTTTCAGTAGCTTTGGAACTAGGTTTCACACATGCCTTGGTCTTCCAGTATCTATCTTTAGGTATCTATCTCTGGTAGATACCCAATGCTTGTCTTGTCTGATGAAGTTTTAGCTGAAGATAGTTTGGGTGAAAAAGTTACAGGCTGCAGAGGTGCAATTTCTTTCAGAACTTCCCATATTCTGAACTTGAACTATGAAATGCATTTGTCTTTCTGCTAATACCATCTATATAATCAAGCTTGCCTTCACCTAAACTGCTTGAAAGGCAGGTGTGTCAAGCAGTGTTTCCTAAGTCACATAACTGAAGGTAACAGATTTTAGTCAGCAGTGGATATTGAGTGGACAGAATCTTTCATTGTAGGTTGAAGGCTATGTTGGCTTTAAGATGTGATTGGAATTGAAGGATTAGTATTTGTTGATGTGTAAGTTCCTTGCTTTCTCTGTGTGTGTGTTTTGTTTGTTTGTCTGTTTCTCTTTAATTTGACGTTGTAAGCAGTAATACATTCAAGAACTCTGACTTCGCTCTGGGATTCAGTTGGCAGTGGCAATTTCTGTAGTACTAAGTAACAGTCCTTTGATGCTTATGCTATAAGTGCTGCTGCACTTCCAAGTAATGGACATTTTCTTTGCCTGCCTTCCTTCCTTCCCTCCTTCCTTCCTTCCTTCCTTCCTTCCTTCCTTCCTTCCTTCCTTCCTTCCTTCCTCCCTTCCTCCCTTCCTCCCTTCCTCCCTTCCTCCCTTCCTCCCTTCCTCCCTTCCTCCCTTCCTCCCTTCCTTCCTTCCTTCCTTCCTTCCTTCCTTCCTTCCTTCCTTCCTTCCTTCCTTCCTTCCTTCCTTCCTTCCTTCCTTCCTTCCTTCCTTCCTTCCTTCCTTCCTTCCTTCCATCCTCTCCTCCTCTCTTCCTCTCTTCCTTCCTCCCTTCCTCTCTTCCTCACTTTCTTTCATTTATTGAGGCTCCTACATTTTAGATAACCATATACAGAATAAATGGTTGTGCTTCCTATAACTTCTTACTCTCTTTGGGTACAAGAGTGTCTGTCATGTCTTACTTTGTTAATAACAATTTATTGCAGTGATGCAGGATTTTGTTTTATTATTGGTGTGGGGATAGAGCAAGAAGATAGTTTTAAAAGCAAATGCTTTTATGAATAAGGATGACATTTATTTTCCAGTGCATTGACTTCAAATCTCATTTTTCTCTTGATTCATTAGGTACATGTATTGAGAACACACTATTTGAAGACCACAGGGCTTGTTTTTTTTTCTTATTTTTTATGTTATATAATCTTTATTTCACAATAGCAGTTCTTACAAACTAAGAATACAAAGGCTATACTGTATTAAAACAGACAGTCATAACTTCAGTGCAGTTCTGAGTCTGTGGAAGCACCGTACACCTTTGTGTTTTTAGGGAAAAGTAAAGAAACAGGATTCATCACTGGAAACTCCATTAGTTGCCTGATCCAGTATATATTTCTGGTCATTGCCTAAGAAGCTACCTCTGCTTTGCTGATTATGCAATATTATAGTTGGGGGATGAAGTGAAAGGGAATGAAAAGGTGCCCTTGTAGATGTGTTTACACCCTGAATATTTACCTGAATGACTCTCTTGTCCTTGTTCAGTGATCTATGAGTTATTGCATCTTTCACAATGTTTCTGGTTCTGCATAAAATGGGTTACATATAGTATGTTTGTTCACTAATGCCTTCATGTAGAAAGTCAGGGAAATGACCTTTAGATAACAAAGTTAAGTATTAGTTTAATACTGAAGGAGAGTATTAAAAGGATGTGAGATACTTTCAAAACAAATTAGTAAAACATTTCTTTGATTTCTTTATAGATTCTGGACAACCAGGAAGTCCAAGCCACAATGATCCTGCCAAGAATCCACCAGGTAAATATAAGTTCGAGAACATGTGCAATCTAACATTGTTTGAGAACAAAGATACTACTGTTAATAGTTAAAGAGAGCATAATTGATCAGCAACCTATTTTGCACTCATAGGTACATATAATGAGGACAAGATGTGATTACTTTAGCTCTTTTAAACTGGCAATGTCTCAATTGTAGTTTCATTAAGATTCATTTAATCTAAGGAATTTTTTGTTTAGTGTATGGCTTTTTAAAGTTTGCAAGTGGTGATAGGAAAAGGAGTAAGGAGACAAGATCACCATATAACTTTACTTTTATAAAAGTCTTCAAATACTATAATTAATATTTTGTTTCAGAGAAACACAATTGCTTTACCTCTAAAGATTGTGACCTAAGCTACCAGCTTCTTTTGTCCTTTAGTTTAATATTATTTGTACATTGTAAAATGTAAATATGTTCATTTAATATGTTCATTTTTTATAAAAGCATATCAGCTATGAGCAGCTTTTGAATGCATTGTTCAAAAATATCTTGCTAGAGACATTTTTTTTTTTTTGAGAAACAGAGATATCTCAGTGATTTCATGCAAATAGTCCTTTCAAGGGTTTTGTAAAAATAAGAATTCAAGAGAAAATCAAAACCAGACTTTGCCATTCCACACTGTTTAGGCCAAAGGCTCTTTGTATTTTTGTGGAGTTATCCTTCTAATCAATTATGCTGTGCTAGTAAATGTTGTAAACTTCTGTTGTTTTATGAATTTTATCAGGGTGAGACAAATGAGTGCAACACGCTTCCTCATACTATCATTTAAAAAATAAGAATGACTCCTGCCATCAAATCGTGCTGTATCTTCTCATCTAAAAGGTTGGACTAGATGATCTTAGAGGTCTTTTCCAACCTAAAAGATCATCTATGATCTTTTTCTATGATTTCATCTCTCATAAGAAATATCTCTTAAATAAGCTGCAAGTAGCTCAGTTTGCTCTTTTTTTTTAAATGCAAAACTAACCACAGTCTAACCAAAAGGTAAAAGTATGATGCTGGGTTATTACATATACACAAGTATTGTCTGGATTTGTCCAAACATTAGTGAAAACAGCCAACATTGTGGATGGACAATTTTGTACTATAGGTATATAAAAGTATTTTCTGTGTGTGACGGAATGTGACATGTTGAAGTGAGTACCCAGAAGTGGAAGAACCATCATAGCTCATAATAAAAAACTCTATATTCCTTTAATATAAATAGCAGTAATATATACCGGGAGATTGATGATATATTTTAGAAATATGAAGGCAGCAAAAGTAAATATATATAAAAAAACAAACAAACAAAAAAAAACAACAAAACACACACACAAAAACAAACAAACAAACAAACACAAAACACACACACACACAAAAAAAACAAAAAAAACACAAACAAGTGTTTTTTTCTTACTGTGATTCCCTTCCCCTTCCCCTTCCTCTTCCCCTTCCCCCTTCCCCTTCCCTTCCCCTTCCTCTTCCCCTTCCCCCTTCCCCTTCCCTTCCCCTTCCTCTTCTCCTTCCCCTCCCCCTTCCTTCTTCCCCTTCCTTCTTCCCCTTCTTTTTCCATGATGCAGGTTTGCAATTGAAATTACTTTGCATGGAGGCTTTGATGCTGTTTCTCTCTAACCTGTGTACAATACATTAATAGGCTTTTATTTCTCTATTAAATGCATGACATAAATTAGGTAGGTTTAAAAAAAAAAAACAACATGTAAGTCACCCACTCGTCAGCATATTTACACCTAAAAGAAGCCTAAAAAAAATAATCCTCATGGGTAATCACAGTTTTGGAAAACTTGAAGCATTTGGCTTTAGGGAATTTCTTTTTGTTTTAAAATATTTCTGCTTGTATGTGCAAGAAAAGCCAAATGCTTTACACCTCATCATTGTAAAGGATACTTTGTAGCCTCAGGGTTTGAGAAGCTGAAGGTCAGGTCTGGAAAATCACCTTTTCCATGTTTTAAAATTCTGGTTTAAAGTACCATTTAACATTTGTAGTTGGAAAGTAGAGGTACACATTTCACTAGTGAGGATCACATGCTCTAGTGAGTTGAGCCTCAGTAACCCTCAGGCTCAACCCCATGTTACTCTTTCAAGGAGTAATCTTGCAACAGCCACACAGCCATGTGGCAGGCAGCAGAGGAGACTAATGGGCTTTCTTTTGGCAGTGTCGTGGGACAAGATCAGATGCCTCGATGTCTGACAAACTCCATTGTCCCAGGAGGCAGCAGGAGATAGAAGGAGAGAAATCTGTTGCTGGTTTCATCATGAAATTTCCTGCTTGAAATTTGAGCATAACACTTTCTCATGCTTTGGAGTTACAGTTGGCATCGTTATTCCTTTTATCTGCTGCCAAGTGGGGACAGAAAATGGAGACTGTGCCTTGCTTCCCTTGAAACCCTTCATTTGAGTAGAGACAGAGGCATAATTGGATGTCATCTGCCTATTTGAGGATACATGAACTTCTAGCATCATTCAGCTTCACTGTGTGATACTGCTTTGGGGTTAAACTGGCAGGGAGAAAGCACTGAGGTTTTGTGGGACTGTAAAATATAGAGCTTCTAGGGTTGTGCAGGGGAATGAGAGGGAGTCACACTCCCTTAAGATTGTTTGTGGAGAAGTACTGCTGTCCTGCTCTTACTAAACTTCACATCAGTATTATTATTGAAACCAGGCAGTCATTTCTGCCAAAGTCCCAGAGGATATCCACTCTGAGGTTTGTTTTCTGTCCCAAGCCAAGAGCACATGGACTGGCAATGACAGAAAGTTTTGGGTTTTTTAATCAACCTTTGGTCTGATGCCTGTATATCAAGGAGCCAGGTTGTTGGCAAGGCTTAGGTGCTGTTAGTGCTTGGATGCCACTATCTTCACAAAGACATTGCCAAGGAAGAGGAGGTTGGAAACTGAGTGGTAGTCAGCGAGGCTGCTGGTGTTAAAAGAGGTTTTTTTTTTTCTTTTTTTTCTTTTTTTTTTTTTTTGCTAGGTTTGGCTAGACTATTACATTCTTTAAGGTGTCTGGTAATTTGCTGTCTTAACCATGGAAGGAGGTAATGTCACTTGCCAAACGAAAGAACATTAAGAGCCCTTGCTGGAATTCTTTACAATAGATTCCTAAAAATACATTGAATATTTTGATAGCATAATACAATATTAAGTTAGTGTAGCTTGTGGTAAAAGTGGTATTTAGCATTTGTAGCAAGATCCAGGGGTATCCTCCTCTAAGTTTTATTTTTTCACTATCTTTAATTGGGTATGTTTCTAAAGAATGAAACTTGATTTTCTGTGAGTTGAATTGTAAAGGCCATTTCTGCAAATGGATTGTTATGTATGATGCAGAAAATTGAGGAGGAGGAGAGGAGACTCAAGGAGAGGAGACAGAGGAGACTCGAGGAGAGGAGACTCGAGGAGACTCGAGGAGAGGAGACTCGAGGAGAGGAGACTCGAGGAGAGGAGAGGAGACTCGAGGAGAGGAGACTCGAGGAGAGGAGACTCGAGGAGAGGAGAGGAGAGGAGAGGAGAGGAGAGGAGAGGAGAGGAGAGGAGAGGAGAGGAGAGGAGAGGAGAGGAGAGGAGAGGAGAGGAGAAGTATGGATACTGCTGTTGTCTAGATCAGTCATAAGGTCCTAGAATCATGCAACCATAGAACTATAGAAGGGCTTAGGTTAGTAGGGATCTTAAGGATCAACTTTCCAACCCCTCTGCCAATGTGCAGGGATGCCACCCACTAGACCAGGGCCCCAAACAACTTATTCTTCCAGTTATGGGTCATCCACAGCTTCTCTGAGCAACCTGTTCCAGCGTCTCACCACCCTCTGAGTAAAGAATTTCTTCCTAACATCTGATCTAAGTCTTCCCTCTTTTAGTTTAAAACCATTCCCCTTTGCCATAACATTATCTGCCCAAGAAAAAAGTTGCTTTCCATCTTTTTATATAAGCCCCCTTCAAGTACTGAAAGGCTGCAATGAGGTCTCCCTTGAGCCTTTTCCTCTTCAGGGTGAACATCCTGATCATGTCAGCCTTACTTGGAGAGGTGTCCAGTCCTCTGAGCATCCTCATGGCCCTTCTCCAGTACTCCTCTAACAGATGCACATCCTTCTTGTGCTGGGAGCTCCAGACTTGGATGCAGCACTGCAAATTGGGCCTCACAAGGGCAGAGTAGAGGGGGACAGTCACCTCCTTTGACCTGCTGTTTACAACTCTGTTGATGCAGCCCAGGATGAAGTTGGCTTTCTGGGCTGCAAGTACACACTGCTGGCTCATGTTGAGCTTTTCATCCATCAGAATCCCCTATTCCTTCTCTTCAGGGCTTCTCTCAATGACTTCTTCTCCCAGTCTGGACTTATGTTTGGAATTGCCCTGACCCAGGTGCAACACCTTCCACTTTGACTTGCTGAACCTCATGCAGTTCACATTGGCCCATTTCTCCAGCTTGTCCAGACCCTTTTGGCTGGCATCCCTTCCTTCTCTTGTATCGACTGCACCACACAGCTTGGTGTCCTCTGCAAACTTTCTGAGGGTGCACTTAATTCCACTGTCTGTGTCATTGATAAAGATATTAAACAATACTGGTCCCAAGACAGACCCCTGAGAGACACCACTCATCACCAGCCTCCACCTGGAAATAAAGCCATTGACTACAACTCTTTGCATGTGTCTTTCAAGATGATTCTTTATTCATTGAATAGTCCACCTTCAAATCCATCTCTCTCAAATTCGGAGATCAGAATGTCATGCAGGACTGTGTCAAAGGCATTACAGAATCTACAGGTTTAGATGATGTTAGCTATTAAATGTTTACATGGGTTCAGTGAGAAAATGGAAATGTCTGTGGATCCATTGAGGGTGACTAAACAGAGACACACCTGGATTAATTCGTGATTTAAACTGAAAATAGCTGGAGTGTAAGACATTATTAGTCAAAAACCAGCAGCAACAACAACAAAACACCTTTATTATGTCTTACTATTCTGCTAGGCACCTACAGAGACCTACTGCTGAAAGCAGGCTGATGAAAGATGAAGACCCAGAATGCCATTTTTGATGTAATGCTGTACTATTTGCTCCCTCTAAACTCCCTAGGAATTTTGATCCTATGTTTGTCGAAAGTGTGTAGCTTTAGAAAATCTGAAAAATGAGCCTTCCTTTATATTTGTGTGACTCAAATATCTACAGATCTGTGGGATGATGAATACTGAAACCAGAGGAAATGATCTTTCAGTGAGTTCATTTGGTAGGCATAGGAAAATTATGTGGCTGAGTAAAGAGAGAAAAACATCCAGAACTATTCATAATCTAATGATATTCACACCAGCCATAATGTTATGGTCTTCAAAGATGCAATCCTTAGTGGTCAGTTCTTCTAGTAGAGGATTTTTTGGGTTTTGTTCCAGTTTGTGTTTCTCTCCTTTCCTACTACCTGCTGGCCACAACAGTCTGACATCAGCAAGGTTACTTGCTACCTGCCATTGGCATGAGATTGCTGTTTGACAGACATAACTTACACATCAACATTAACACTGTGTTCAGTTGTTGACATGGTGCTCAAATCTATGAAGCCAGTCCCTTTAAATTGCTAAAAGGAATAAATAGAGGTACTGATAGTATAAAATGTTATATAGATGTAACAAGAACATAGGATCGACATATGGACACAGTTTGAGACTCAAGAGAACTCAAAACCCAAGGAAATGGATAGTAGTTCCTATAAGTTCTTCATGTTTTGGTTTCTGGATAGAAGTGGGAGATAGTCTGTTCTTGTTCAGGTCCCTTCAGGCTTTCAGAGCTCTTCATATCCAGCATTGGGGAATAAAGCAGATATCTTTCAGAAAGTGCAAAGAAAACCTAGCCACCCCTGAATAGATGGTTATGAACTTCATTGTCCAGGGAAGATAGGTGCATTAAGATTTTTGCTGTTATTCCAGCAGTTGACCTCAGAGGTTATTACCGCTCTGCTTTCTAGCAAATAGGACCTTTTAAAAAAATAAATAAATTAATTTAATTTAATTATTATTGCAATTTATTATTTTTTATTTGCTGCTATAATTTACTTTACTTTAGCTGGTCCAAAGAATATTTTCATATAAATTTTGCAGACTCCGTAAACTCAGTCAGGGCTGAATGACGATGACTTGAGTTCAAGCCTATCAGCTAGTGAATATTACATTATTTATATGTGAGGTGAGACACTTTTAGACAGAGATTGAGAAACTGTCTCCCCACCTTTCATTCCTCTCCACTAGTTGCCTTCCTTCCTCCGCAGTAAATCATGATACATTGTCAGGGCATTCATCTAACAATAACATTCCTAGTCTGAATGAGGCAGGGTTCAGTGAATCCTTAGAGCCAGCCCTACTACTCTGGAATGGGTTTTCCCCTTGCATTTTCACCAGCATTTTTATTCTGGGAACCTTTTCCAAAGAAGACGTGAGTGAAATCATTCTAATTAAAAAAGGTGTTGCCAAAAAGCTTGCAACCATCCTCACCTATCTCTTGTATGCAAATCTCTCTTGCAGCTGTAGAGCCCCAAAGGCTTCTCTGAGCTTTCATATGGGCCAGCAGCCACAGGGAGAACATTCTTTTTGGATTAAGCCCTAAGGAATGTGTAATAAATTTGCCTATATATGACTATTTTAGAAAGAAGTGTTTCAGTTTTAAGTTTTAGAACGTACATTTACAGAAATAGCCTCTGAAGAGTTATGTGTGCTCTCAACCTTTGCACTCTTTTGGAAATGCAATAAGCAAATTTCCTTGAGTTTTGAATGATTCAGAACACAGACAGTTTCATTATTTTATTGTATTGCAAGTTACCTTCTTGTGGATGGGGAATTATCCCCCTAATTAATAGGAATAGAAGAGAGGTTCCCTGGCCTCATCATTGCAAGCATCTTTTCTTGTGGAAGAAATGATGCTGTAGTAGTAGTTTGTGTAATCAGGCAGAACTACATTCAAACAAACATATATTCTGTGCCTTGATTTTTCAGCATGGGAGTGGATATTCTGAAAGCTGTTTCCTGTATGCCTGCAGCCATGCCATCTCAGATAGCAATCTTCAAATAAAACTGGGTTGGGTTTGGTCACGGCTTGATTTTCTGTGGATTTCTCCCTTTCCCGAATGCTCTATGAATTAGTAATGACAGAGATTGAGAGATGATGCCCATCCTCCTCAGCCTCTCAGCCCCGCACCAGTTAGGACTTTCTGTAAGAGAAGTGTGCAGCTGGGCTATCTGAACAATCAGAAACCTGCACAAATTGCACAGCCCCTTTTTCCAGAAGTAAGAGTTTTTGGTCTTGCATGCTGGTTTTAATTTTGGTGTAGGAAGTTTCTACTGTCTACTGGTTTAGGATTAGTTTTGAATTTTCACTTGGATGGACTATCCTTTTTTATGAACTTAGTTTGTAGTTGATGCTGCTTTCAATTCTGATGCAGTTGTGTTCAATGGTGAACACAGTGTTTTTACTTCAAAGCATGCACAGAACAAGAGTTTAATAAAAATGGTTACATTAGAGGTTAGAACTCCAAAAATCTGCTTTGGCACCAGAAAACTCCTTTTGGATTTCTAACCAGTAAAGCAGCAGTCTGGTATCTGATAAAAATCAGCTCCAACAATATCTTTAAAATCTTGGCTGTGGTGTGTACATGACCTGAGACCTGCCAGAGTGGAAGGCAGTATGAATTTGTGGTAGTCATTCTTTCTGTTTTTGCTAGGTTTCAGGCCAACTCATCTCTTGGATTCCAGTGCATGGATTCTGGAATCAATTCAGCTAGGTGTTTGCATCTTACTACATCACTGAAGGCAATTATAGCCCTGCTCATTAACTTCAGAGTATGGAAAATTTCATTTGTTTTTCATAATGGCACAAGCAGATTCTTAGGCCCATATTCTGCTAAAATGTTTAATGGAGTCATGCGATCTTTTGCAACATGTTTTTTTACTTTCCCAGTTACAGTATAACTGCAGTTTTTAGAGGTTAAAACAAAACAAAACAAAACAAAACAAACAAAAGGCAACACAGCAAAGGTAGCTGTGCAACATGGTCAGAGACAAATGTGTGATAATAAAAGAGCTTAATTCTCTGGACAGGATATTACTTCTATTTAGTGACTTCACTACTGGAATCTTCTGTCACTCCTTGGCTCATGCTATCCATTCTTAACTGCCTTTAAGAAATTCTGGTCTGGTGGGAACCTGCTTCTGGAAGTCTTTTTAAGATACTAGTTTCAAAATACATGCAATGAGAAAAACTGCAAGTTTCCTAGACTGTAAGCTAAATCACAATATACAGTGTGAGACTACTTTTTCACTGCCCCTTGTAACTGTGAATAGTAACTGTATGTCACTAGCATTCCTGCTGAAGTTAGAGCTTCTTGTCAATGTCGGATGCTTTAGAGAGCAGCAAGAGCTGATCCTTAAAAAATCTGCTTTCAAAGACTCTGAAAAAGAACCAGTACAATAAAATTATTTAACCTGTAATTGTAACAGTTTCAGAAATTGGACAAACCTGTACCAGAATCCAGAACTGTGCTTCACATAACTTCATCATTACAGTTCCCTGCTAGTAGTCTGTATTCAAGTATGAAGGTTCTAGCTTTTTTTCTCACAGTAGTTCCCAATATTGACCATTTCTCACAGCTATTAAGTCTACCTATTGCTTTACAATTCCTCCTTTCAAAGATCCAAAATTAAAAGGACATTAATACAAGTTACTTCCTGCACTGATTGTATCCTTACTCTTGCTTCATAAGGTGCTCAAAATCAAGTCTGTATCAGTGAAAAAATTAGATATTTAATAATACCAGGAAGCAATTTTATGTTTTGGCACTAGACAATATGCAGCAGAATGTAAACAGGCATTCTATTCATAAAATACAATTAAATCAAAAGAAATTAAAAAGGCTGGTTAAAGATTTCTAAAGACAGATGTCATTGGTGAGGTTTTAAGTAATATGAGAGCAAGCCTTTACAGTACACATTTGTGAAAAGTGAAAATATTTTTGAATAGGTTGTAACAACATTTTTTTTTCCTGTTTTAATCTCACCATGTTTAAGACTATTCTTGTAATTCAGTTATTGAAAGCATACCACAGGAACAGAGAGGAAGATGTATAAAGAATGGGATTACTAAAGGTTTCTCTTGTTTGCCAACCATATGATTGAAACTTGATCAGAACTGTTGCTCACCTTAACCCATTTATCTTTTTTCCTTAATGGCTATGATCTGGTCATGGTAGTGTTACAGTCGGAAAACATATTTTTCAGAAATGATTTTTCTTTTAAAAAGTTTAGGAGGGAACTCTTTTTTTTTTTTTTTTTTTTTTTTTTAACCTTCCTTGTACAAAAAATAAAGGAAATATAGGAAAACAATATCTGCTGTTGCTTATAGGTTTTGGAAGTTCCTTACCGGTTATACAGAGGTACACTACATTGGTTTGGGCAGAAATATATTTTTTAGAGAATTTAGAATTTTAAGAATAATGTTACGTACTATAATGTATTTCACAGTGTGTCATCTCTAAAGCAAGATGAGTTTTAGTAAATGACAATACTCCATGCTTATATAAGGCTTGAACAACATAGACAGCAAGGTGTTATCATGATCATCAAAAGGTACAGTAAAATCTCTATGAGGAATAGAACAATAAATTATCAAGTGCATTAGTTTCTGTACTGAACAGATCAGAAACATACCAAGAATGTTAATTAAAGGCTCTTTAGCATGTCAATGAAATACAAGAAGTGCATTATGGAATGCTTAATCAAAAGACAGTAAGACGCATACTGCACAGATATCACTGTATATCTTTTTCTTGCTGTTGTGGTTTAACCCAACAGACAGCTAAGCACCACACAGCTGTTCGCTCACCCCTCCACAGTGGGACGGGAAGAGAATCAGAAAAAAGAAGTTAAAAACCTGTGGGTTGAGATAAAGACAGTTTAATAGGACAGAAAAGGAAGGAAATAATAATAACAACAGCAACAATAAAAGAATATATAAAACAAGTGCTGCACAATGCAATTGCTCACCACCTGTCAAATGATGCTCATCCCAACCCTGGGTAGAGGCTTCCCCGGTCAGCTCCCCACAGTTTTTACCACTGAGCATGACACCGTATGGTATGGGATACTTTGGTCAGCTGGGGTCAGGTCTCCTAGCTATGTCCCACGCCATCGCCTTGTGCACCCACAGCCTCCTCGCTGTCAGGAAGCAAGCAGAAAAGTCCTTGACTCCATGTAAGTACTGCAAAACAACTAAAACATTGGTGTGTTACCAGCATTATGCTCATCCTAAATCCAAAACAGAGCACCATACCAGCCACTAGGAAGAAAATTAACTCTATCCCAGTCAAAACAGGACACTTGAAAGCAGTGTAATAATGTGAACATGAATGTTAAGTCTTGCTCAGTATGGAGATAAACTTCATAAGGTAAAAGATATTATCTGACATCATAGTCAAAATGTCCTACAAAGTTGTCCTGCTCCATACAAGGTCTTTCCATTTATTATTTTCCTATTTAGAATTAATTTCTGTAATAAATTATAGCAGTTTAATGGCACAAAGCTTCTCTTTGTATGTTTATTTATTTATTTGTTAAACCTGGGTGAAAGACAGTGATCCATCAACAACACCTGCTGTGATGAGGTGGTAAATAGTGGTACCACTCAGTGGCAGAATATTTTTCCTGCTCCCATTTCATTATTACAAGGACAGAAACATGCTATATCACTCTTTAAGCTATGTAGGTGTCCTCAGTGTTAACAGTAAGAAAAACTGAAAATTCTTGAGACAGAACTGAATACTCTGTGCATGTGTGCAGATGAACACATATACATGTCTGCTTCTATAGATAATATATATATATATTATATATATATATAATATATTATATATTATATATTATTTTATATATATATATAAAATCCTACATGTGCTTTTTTTTTTTTTTTTTTTTTTTTTTTTTTTTAATGTAATGAGCCTTAGGACTTATTGTACTCAATGGTAGCTCAACTAATCTACACTTGGGTGAAGGTCCTCTCAAGTCAGCCTAACTTGAATCTAGAGAAGTTGTACTTCAAAGTAGAGGTATTTGGATAGGCAGCACAGAAGTTCAGTTTGTCTTGTTAACCACCTTCAGAGCTGTCTGCACATTTGTACACTGGCTTTAAGCCACATTTCACTTTCAGGCCAACTAAAAACATAAAATTAATTTTTTCTTGGAAATCTTCTTTTCAGTGCTTTAGACTGTGCCCGATTAAGAAAATACAGAAGGTAAAGTTTTCCATTGTCAGAGGAATTACTATGCTTTGTCCAGTTCATCCATTCTTAGGTTAAAAATAAGAAGTGAGGAAGAAAGGAAAATGAAACATTATTCTTACTGTAATTTTTTATTTTTAATGGTACGGGTGTGACAAACAGAAAACATGAAGAAAAGGTGCAAGGGAATGTAGAAGATGAAAGGAAAATGTTCTAATTTCTTAGAAATAAGAAAAGAAAAAGCAGTAGATGTGAAGAGAAGCTGTAAAAAATGAGAGCAAGAGGAATGTGAGAGAAAGTAAAGAGGGAGAGGGAGAAATCCACAGAACTACTGGTGGAAATAAAGACATGCATAGATATCATATGAGTGATGATGACTAGAAGATGAAGAGATAATGGCATTGGCATGGCATCATTCAGAATGATCACACAGACCCATGGCTCTCTGCATACCCTCTGCATTTACTCCTCTGATGGCTTTTCAGACGGGGAAGACTGACACTGGCTTGTATATCTAGAAGCACAACAGAGATGTCAGGAAAGGCTGACATATATAATAAATGTACTCAGGATGTGATGTACAGTAATGTACACATATAATAAATATACACAGGATTTTTCAGCCTGAGTTGCCAGGTGTATTATTTATACCCAGACAGGTAAATAATATCAGAGGTGCTGGGTGTAGAGGCTCTGTGGGCTAGTAAGAAGGAAAAGAGGAAGAACAACAAGCATCACTTGGTGCACCTTCCCTCAGCATGTCTGTTAGAGCAGCAATGTGTGCAAAGTATGGATCCAAATAATTCTGTTGGCAAATGGGCAACATTGTTGTCTGTAAAGGCTATGATGTCATGTAATCTCAAATTCGGTCAAGTCAGTTTATGCAGTAGTTATCAGTGTGAGAATTCCACTAGAAACATGGGCTTCTCTGCTCCCTTTTAATAAGTAGTTACACTACTGGGATACTTATTGATTATTAGTGATATTAATGGTTCTTTCACTGCAGTGTTCCAAAATATGCTCAAACTTGAAGGCGATGAAAGTATATCATACACAATTATCTTGGAATGAGTAAACAGAGGCCAAAACAATAAAGCGTGGTTTCTTATATGTAGATTTGTATGTAGATATAATTCAGCACCCCACTCAACTAGCAGTCTGTTTTGTCCAGTTCTGTCTTTTATTGGAAACAACAATAAAATCCTCATCTGACTCAGAGGTGATGATTTTGTAACTAAGGTGGTAGCGGAAAGTTACTATCAACAGAGACAAAATGTGTTTACAGAAATGTATGCCAGGACAGGACTGTTGTATTTGCCAGCCACTACAGTTCTTAGTTCAATGTTGATTTAAAAATTGAGATACTAATAAAAGAAACAAATTTTTAGGCAGTTTATGGATGGTTAACTAGGGACACAGTGTACTGTTTGTTAGTTTTCATGTGCGCATCAGAAGATTGCTTTACCACAGCTCCTCAAAACTTTAGCACCTCTGCTTGATTTTCAGCTCTCATTTGATCCCAATTTCAGTGTACTTTTGTCTGCATATTATAGTTTTAGGACTGTTGATGCTGTTGTTAGCTTGTGTATAAATGTATCTATAGATATTTGTTAATATTCTCACTCTACAAATTGTGATCTTTTTCAGTGTACCTTGAGGACAGTTTTGTAAAATCTGGAGTGTTCAATGTGTCAGAACTTGTGAGGGTGTCCAGAAGTAAGTTCACATTTACTTTTAATCATTTCCAAACCAAGCAAAGAATTCTTTCTGGATCTCAGTATTTGTTTGCTTTATTTGTTCTTCTTTTTTTTCTTTTTCCCCAAGATAAGATGTGTAGGAAATGCCTATAACCACTCAGGATTTTCATAACTTTGACCACAGCATTACAGTGCATCTTGCAAGCATTTATAATTAAACACACAAAAGTCTTCTTTTGTTTCTTCATTATTTAAGGCTGGAACCAATTTGTTAGGTGTCCCCCTGCACATTAATGGATTCATATGCTAGTAAACTATGATAGATAATCAAATTTTATTTGTTAGACTTCCAGCTTTTTAACGTTGCACAGCACATCCTTGGACTCTGCTAAACCATATGATTATTCTTTTAGGTTTTTGGATTTACAGCACTTGAAAGATGCTACAAGTGGACCCTCCATAGTGAGGATAGAAATGATGATTAACAATGTATTGTATTTCTTTTACATGTGGCAGTGGTTGTAACTGAATTTCTGAATACATTGGCTTGTTTTGGCATCAGAAAAGTTATGCACACAAATATTTGATAATAAAAAACAAAGAATATGCTGTAATAGCATGGAATAAACACAATGCAGAACTTCATTTAACATTGCTTCCTGAACGCTTCTTTCTGCACTGTTAAATTATTTCTGTTAAGACTTACTTAAGAAGTGAACAAATATACTTGAAAGTTATAGCTGGAAGTGTCTGCAGTGATAATACCAACATTATAACAACTGAATGGTCCAGGAAATTCTCTTTTCTGATGAGAGGACAAAAACAGTGAGACAGAAGTCTCCAAAATTCTCTGTCCAAACATTATACAGAAGCTAGTTCATGCCAGCACATGATGCTTGATGGATTCATTGAATTTAAGATGTGAGTGTAATTTCATTTGCCATGGTCAGAAATTAGCATTCAGCAATAAAAATCAAGTTAAATCCTTCAGGAAAATACTGAGCATTGTCATGCTGCAGTGGTAATACTCGTCTCTTCCCTTCCCTTCCCTTCCCTTCCCTTCCCTTCCCTTCCCTTCCCTTCCCTTCCCTTCCCTTCCCTTCCCTTCCCTTCCCTTCCCTTCCCTTCCCTTCCCTTCCCTTCCCTTCCCTTCCCTTCCCTTCCCTTCCCTTCCCTTCCCTTCCCTTCCCTTCCCTTCCCTTCCCTTCCCTTCCCTTCCCTTCCCTTCCCTTCCCTTCCCTTCCCTTCCCTTCCCTTCCCTTCCCTTCCCTTCCCTTCCCTTCCCTTCCCTTCCCTTCCCTTCCCTTCTCTTTTCCTTTCTCCTCTCCTCTCCTCTCCTCTCCTCTCCTCTCCTCTCCTCTCCTCTCCTCTCCTCTCCTCTCCTCTCCTCTCCTCTCCTCTCCTCTCCTCTCCTCTCCTCTCCTCTCCTCTCCTCTCCTCTCCTCTCCTCTCCTCTCCTCTCCTCTCCTCGAGTCTCCTCTCCTCGAGTCTCCTCGAGTCTCCTCTCCTCTCCTCGAGTCTCCTCTCCTCTCCTCGAGTCTCCTCTCCTCGAGTCTCCTCGAGTCTCCTCTCCTCTCCTCGAGTCTCCTCTCCTCGAGTCTCCTCTCCTCTCCTCGAGTCTCCTCTCCTCTCCTCGAGTCTCCTCTCCTCGAGTCTCCTCTCTTCTCAAGTCTCTTCTTTTTCTTTTATTATTTTCTTCTCACACCCCTCCCCCTAATTTGTTTGCTAAAGATATGGCTTTTATTTTTTGGGGGGAGGCTGAGGATGTAGTTAAATATATTTTAAAGTATTGGGCCATTCAGATTAAAAAAAAAAAAAAAAAGAATCAATATTGCAGTTACCTTATGAAATCATACCTGCTGAAGCTGTTATACACGATATACTTCTAATAATAAGTTTTAAAGCATGTGGTTTCTGTGGGATTTCTTACCATGCATTTGTTTAACCTCAAGCCGCAACAGTGTTGTACTTTAACTGTCAGGAAAAATAAATGCCTTCAGATATATTACACAACATGCAATTATTCTTTTAAGTGCCAAAGGTAGTTAAAATGCACAATTCACAGACAGGGAACAAAGGTAAGTATACCACAACATGTAACATATAATTTATTCTTGAAATGCTAAAATGTATGGTTCACAGGCGCTATAGGGAGAACTGAGTAAATGTGTGTTTGTGTGTAGGTGTATATATGCAGAGAAGTATCTAAGGCTCTGGATAAAAGAAAAAGGGACATGGTACAACGTGTGTCCCCAGGTTTGTTCTTTCCAGTTATTTTATTTATTTCACAAAGACTGTTAGCTCTCTGTATAAGCCCTTCCTTACTCACTGTAAAAGTCCATCTTCAGAAGTTTTAACTTTGTGCCATTGTTTATATTATCTTCACATTGATGATTACAGGTTGTCTGCTATAAAACAATCATATACAACACATGCATTATATATGCATAACTTCTTAAGGATTTCTAGGGACTGGGGAAGGTAATTCATTTTTTAGATAGATAAACATTGATAAAACTTGTCTGTACTTGGTTTCTGCAACAGGCAGAAAATTAGAAACATGTAGCAACATCTTGATTTTTTTCCTGGTGTTAAAAATGAAAAGATGGCTAAAAAGATAGACAAAAATCTCTGACTCTTTATAATGATATGTTTTTCAGCACCTATAACCCAAGGAACTGGAGTGAACTTCCCAATTGGAGAACTTCCGAGCCAGCCATATTACCATGATATGAATTCGGGTGTAAATCTACAGAGGTCCTTATCCTCTCCACCAAGCAGGTAAAAAACTTGAAAAAGGTACTACTGTGAAACAGAGTGGGACAAGCAGTACACAAATACTGTAAACAGCCAATATTTTATGAGTTTCCTCTGATTTTGTGAGGTAGGCTACTTATGCAGGTTAACATAAGTTATGTAGAGATATATATGTTAAAAATAGTCATTTGAAGTGGCATTTATTACATATAATTGCTGTTGATATTAAAGATGACAGCAGCTTGTGACACTAAATCATCTGCCAAGAGAAGAGCTACATATCTTGGCGCTGCTGCTGAGCTGAAGGCATGTTGAGCAGCCTGGCACTGGCCAGAAGTGCTTGGTGCCACCAGGTGGTTTCAGGCACAAAGGCCACCTTTGAAGGCTTGGACTTCTGTCCTGAAAGCTGTGTTGTGACAGATACTGCTTCTAGTGAAAAGGGCATTAGGGTAGGTACATAAAGCAAAGGGAGTCAAATACAAAGGTGTCTGTATCCTTAAGCATCACCCCAGCTCATGAAAGTGTGTTTCCTGCCTCACAAGATGTGTGTCCCAGCATAGTGGGGATGAGGACGAGCATGTGAGATTGTCACAGGCATTCTGATTTTTCTTAGCGATCTCAGTGTTTGTTCTGAGAAACCCACTTCTTCCTTGCTTCAGCATATATCCTTCTGACACTGAGAAGAACAGAGTTCCTTACCTCAGGAACAGCTGGCAGACCCACAGAGGTGAAGAAACTGGTCTGCCCTCCTCTTGGCTCCCAGATAATTTACTGTCCACCCCCTGGGGCTCCCTGTTTGTCTGAAGCTGTTTGCTACGAAATCAAGTACTGCAGGATTGCTCACAGAATCACAGAATCGTGGAATGGCTTGGGTTGGAAGGGACTTTAAAGACTACCCAGTTCCAGCCCCCCTGCTGTGGGCAAGGACACCCTCCACTACACCAGGTTGCTCAAAGCCCTATCCAGCCTGGCCTTGGATGTTTTCAGGGATGGGGCATCCACAGCTTCTCTGGGCAGCCTGTTTCAGTGTTCCAGTACCTCACCACCCTCTGAGTGAAGAATAATTTCTCCTTGTATCTGTTCTAAATCTACTTCTACTTTTTTTTTTTTTTTTTTTTTTTTTTTTTTTTTTTTAGGTTAAAGCCATTACTTTTCATATCTCTACACTCCCAGACAAAGTCCCTCCCCAGATCTCCTGTACACTCCTTTAGGTACTGGAAGGCGGCTATCAGGTCTCCCCAGAGCCTTCTCTTCTTGAGGTCGATCAATCCCAACTCCCTCAGCCTGTCTTTGTAGGAAAGGTGCTCCAGCTATCATCTTCATGGCTCCCTCTGGACTTGCTGGACTTGGTGAGGGGTCTGGAGAACAAGTCTTATGAGAAGCGGCTGAGGGAGCTGGGGTTGTTCAGCCTGGAGAAAAGGTGGCTCAGGGGCGACCGTATCGCTCTCTATAGGTACATTAAAGGAGGCTGTAGTGAGGTGGGGACTGGTCTATTCTCCCACATGCCTGGTGACAGGACAAGGGGGAGTGGGCTAAAGTTGTGCCAGAGTAGGTTTAGGCTGGATCTTAGGAAGAACTTCTTTACCGAAAGGGTTGTTAGGCATTGGAATAGGCTGCCCAGGGAAGTGGTTGGGTCACCATCCCTGGAGGTCTTTAAAAGACATTTAGATGTAGAGCTTAGTGATATGGTTTAGTGAAGGACTTGTTAGTGTTAGGTCAGAGGTTGGACTCAGTGATCTTGGAGGTCTCTTCCAACCTAGATGGTTCTGTGATTCTGTGATTCTGCTCTAATACTTTCATATTCTTCTTGTGCTGGGGGCCCCAGAGCTGAATGCAGTGTTCCAGGTGGGGTCTCATGAGTGCAGAGCAGAGTGGGAGAAACACCTCCCTCAACCTGCTAGCCACAGTAAGGTTAGGTCACACTAGATCATCTCCTAGGTTTCTGCACTCCAAGGACTCTGGAACTGTCTGTGCAGTGGGACAGGACAGAAGGACTGTCACAAGACTGAGGTGCAATTCCAGCAGTGCCTGTTGCTTCTGAGTTATTGAGCTCATATTCTGCCATTTAATTCCATTGTCATTGTATTTTCACCTAGTACATTTAAAAAAATATTGATTCTCAGAGTGTATAATGATGATAATGATAAAATAGAAGAAGAAGAAGAAGAAGAAGAAGAAGAAGAAGAAGAAGAAGAAGAAGAAGAAGAAGAAGAAGAAGAAGAAGAAGAAGAAGAAGAAGAAGAACAGAAAAACAAGAAGAACAAGAAGAACAAGAAGAACAAGAAGGAGGACGAGGAGGAGAAGACCATTAAATCTTTCATTCTGGTTTTCTTTGACAGTCTACATAGCAATATCAGTATGTACATATATTGTTACAAAGAACCTTGAATTCCCTTTACTTTATGGAAGCACTAACTCTTTTTATATAGTGACATGAAATGTGAGCCTTTTGTTTTCAATTATATTCATCTAAAATGAAAAGTCTTTCTTTCAAGTTATACCTCTTTGAAAAGCTTAGGATTTTGACCTGGTAGAATACAGTGAACTACATTTTTTCCCTTACTAGCACACACAGAAAGGTTTCTGGTTTACCTTGACTTTGTTAGTTAATCTTTTCCAGGACTTTCCATTGCTTCTATGGTTTCTGTGCAGATTTAAAATTCTCATGATATACAACCTTTCATTGGTAGGTTACAGGAACTGTTTTTGTTGTTGTTGTTTTATTTTTGTTTTTGTTTTGTTTTCTTTTCTTTCATTTTGTCAGATGAATTCTGGTAGAATTAGAACAATTATGTCTTTTATATGTTACATAATCATCTCTGAGGTATTGTCGTGTGAAAAAATCAAGCACATACCTGAATTACATATTATTACATAACATGTTCTATGGCAGTTAGCAAAAGATCTAAAATCTGCTTTTTTTGTGCTTTATATGCCTGAATTGCTTTTTATCAATTTTCTTGTTGTTGTTAAAATCTAAATAGCTTATATAACACTACTAGCTGCATATCATTCTCACGACCAAATCTTACATTACTTAACAGCAAAAGGCCCAAAACTATCTCCATAGATGAGAATATGGAGCCAAGCCCGACAGGAGACTTTTATCCCTCTCCAAATTCACCAGCTGCGGGGAGTCGGACATGGCATGAAAGAGATCAAGGTGAGTAGTATGGGACTGTTTTACCTCCAAGTATATTCAAATATACAATAAATCTCTGCATCCATCTTACTATTACTGCAATAAAGTAATGGGTTTTTAGAATAATTATTATTTTTTCTGTGAAATATGTGTACTTGCTGGTTTTGTAAATGTAGTATAAACAAACACAGAATTTTTCCATCTGGTGTTTGCCTTGTCTATTGTTTGTGAAGATGTGTTATAAGTGAGGTACTTGATACTGTGTAAGCTGTAATCATCCCAACAGGATTTTGATTAAAACAATTTAAGTGAGGAACAAAACATCTCCATACAGTGGTTAATACAGTAGTAGTCTATTCAGTTTTTGTTTTACCATGATGCAGACTTCTGTATGTGTGTTTTGTCTACACTCTGTGACTCAGGATAGGTCCAATAGGCCCCCAAGAAGCCCCAGCATATCTCTGGGGGACTATATCCATATGCTAAAGGGTGTTGATAAATCCTGTGCTGTGTGTTGGGTTATCAGAAGTGAGGAACATGTTTGTTCAGAGATGAAAATGATGACTGTCAAAACAGTAAAGTGAACTGTCATAACACTCACTTATAAAGCTTGCTGCTTTATAAACCTTGATGTCAGTGTCTTTCCCATCACCTTTGTGATGTGAAAACTTATTTAAACTTACATGTATCTGAACACTGTACTGGTTAATGTATCCTGTGGCTGAGATGCTGTAGCTCTTTGGACAATCTGTGAAAATGTGCATCACAGTATGTAAAAGTGAAATAGAGAAGATATGCAGCTGCTTCCTTTGCCGATCTTCTGTTGTTTGCCCTCCTTTTCATCATGCTAACTTTTGGTCTCAGTTCTTCAGTGCAGATCAATCCTTCGGGCTTCCCTCATTTTTGTATTGATTTCGGCCTTTGGTTGGTTGTTTGTTTTATTTTTAGGTTATTGTTGAGATTTCTCTTACATCTATGTGTGCAAGGTAGCATGTGCTCAGTATTTGATTTAGTTGCTTTTTATTTTCACATTTTGGTTACAGTTGGTCCACTTTTAATATGCTTCTTCCTACTCTGACCTGCGTTCTCATCACTAGGCTGTTATTCTCACACAGTTTGCTTGTCTTTTTTATCCTTCTTCTTCTTCTCTTTTTTTTTTTTTTTTTCTTCCATGATTTTTATTTTCCTTTTGGAGGTTCTTTCTTACTTTTAGCTGTTTGCAGCATTCACTGTTGAATTTTGAAAAAAATCTTGCCTATAGCTGGGAATAGCTAAACTTAAGAACAACAAAACAGCAGATTTGTCGGCTAGAGTGTTTTCTCCTTGTGCAAGATATTCTCCTCCTTCACTGAAGTATTCTCTGCATATCCCACTTGTGAAGTGGTATCCCTTTGTGCTTCTGCATGAGCTGTAGGAATTTCCAAGAAGTGCAGTGGTGCATGGACAGCTGACGGAGCATTTCACAGATGATATCTATGGTTCCTCTTCTCAACTGTTTTTTAGCTCTAAGATCATTTTGCTTGCACATAACTTTGCTCTGTGAATGCTGAATTTGTTCACTTTTACCTGCTTGTTTCATTTTGCATTTATCAGCAGTGAACAATGTTATTGTTCAGTTTGCTTAAGTGTATTTATAATGAACCTTTACTTAATTTCTGTGACAGTGGGTAGCTAGATTTCTGGACTGAAACAACCTTTGACTCTATGTTTACAAAGACAAGTGGGAAAAAAAGCACTTCAGGCAGTGTATATTATTTTTGCTCACTCAAATTTACATTCCTTACTGAGTGTCCTCTTCTGCAGTACTGCTGGGCATAGTGGAACTTTATCAGATCCCTGGTAGTGAGGTTGTCTTAGAGGCAATATGAGTGTCTTCCATTCCTGTGAAGGCACAGGTAGGCCACTGTCCAGTCTGAAAAAGATCATACTGAAGGAAACATAAACATTTTTGTTTTTTGTTTGGCTCCAGACAGTTTCTGAGGTTATCCTACTGCTCCAGGAAACATCGTAAAATAGTTCAAAATACCCACCCTTGGTAACTGGTCTCATGTGTAGTAGGCATGGAGCAGCAACTGGTATATTTCTTCTATTTCCAGTATGACAGATGCTTGATACTGTTCTGATGATAGCACATATCTGTGTAAAGCTCCTTTCACAGTCAGAGGTCTTATCAGAGTATGACATTTGTGAAAACTTACATTCTGTTTTCCTATGCCTGTTAGTGCAAAGAAAATTTTGGAGGGGTTCCCTAGGCCAGAGAATTCACTGGTACTTCCTCCTTTTCTCCCAAGGAAGGAGGGAGATCTCCATTTCATTTGAAGCTAGGCATAAATGAAAAAAAAAGAAGACATTTGGAACTATAATTGTGATCAACCCATGTCAATTGGGGATGTAGTCCCAAAAGACACTTTTTCCAGGCATCCCATAAAGGTCCTCAACACTAGAAAAAGAAAGTGAGCCACACATGTAGTACCTACAAATGATAATATGCAGAGCTATTGTGGTTTTGGGTCAATAGCTTCTGTTTCACTGTAATGCAATGTTAACTTTTCTAGGAGAAATAAAATCAGAAACACTATTAATTGTGGAATGCTTTGGGTGGGAAGGAATATTAAAGATTATCTAATTCGACCCCCCCTGCCATGGGCAGGGATACCTTCCACTACTACAAGTTGCTCATAGCCCCATCTAACCTGGCCTTGAACACTTCCAGGGGTGGGGTATCCACTGCTTCTCTGGCCAACCTGTGCCAGTGCTTCACCACCCTAGCAGTAAAGAATTTCTTCCTAATATCCAATGTAAATCTATCTTTTTTATTATTTTATTATTATTATTATTATTTTAGTTTAAAGCCATTACTCTATGACTACATTCCCTGATACTAAGCAACAACATTATTGATTTCAGTTTCATTGTCTTTGTTTTGAATGTGATGGAAAAAAGCATCTAACTTCTGACTTGAAATAAATGTCATTTTTTCATAGAAATAGAAATTAAATGTATTTTCATAGAAAGAGAAATTAAATAGATTTGAAAGATTCTTCTATCATGAAAGCTATACATATCTTTATTTAGCTGCATTTGTAAAATAGCAGAAACGACATTACAGTGACAGTTTGGAACAGGAGATAGTGTCAGCAAGGGAGTAGTAGGTAGCTGAACCAGGCTGGCATAGTGTAGTTGAATTATGAGTTTCATTTGGTATCTAAGAGTAATCTAACATTTTGATAGTCAGAAAGAAAAGCACAAAGCTTAATGGATACCATGGAAATATAATGAGATTAAAAATATGGCAGATGAAAATTTGCAGTGGTGTGGAAAAGATCAAACTTTTACTGCTGTGAAAAATAAATATCATACAGTTCAGTAGGTAAGTAAACATCAGAAGAGGTGACTATAAAAGCGATTCTCATAGAATCCTCATAGTTTCTACAACTCCTCTAATGTGTAGGTATGGATCATGAAGTGTAGGCACATGACCACCATTTATGGTTGGGCCAGCATGTGGCATTTGTGAAACTAAGAAAAAGAAATATAACCAAACAAAATCTTCCTCAGACCACAGTCTACTATCAGTTGTAGAACTTCAGACTTTGTCCTTTTGCTTTTAACAGTCTTCTTCCTGGCATACTACTTCCATAGGTGTTCTGATAGGTTTTCCAGATGTATTTCTCAGAAAATTTTAGGAGAGGTGGCTGTTTGAAAACTAAATTCTGAGCAGAAATTAATAAGCATATCAAAACAAACAAACAAACAAAAAAAAACTATAGATGGTGTAAGGGTGGTCAAAGCCAATCCATAAAGGATTATGAGCTTAATTTCCCCAAGCTCTAGTATTGCTACGTATGCCATTATCATAGAATCATAGAATGTTTTGAGTTGGAAGGGACCCTCCAGGGTCATTGAATCCAACTCCTGCTTCCACACAGGACCACCCAAAAATAAGAGCATGTGTCTGTGAGCATTGTCCAAACACTTACTGAACTTTGGCAGGCTTCATGCAGTGACCACTGCCCTGGGAGCCTGTCCCAGTGCCCAACCACCCTCTGGGTGCAGAACCCTTCCCTAACCCCCAGCCTGACCCTCCCCTGTCCCAGCTCCATGCCGTTCCCTCGGGTCCCATCCCTGTCCCCAGAGAGCAGAGCTCAGCGCCTCCCCTCATGAGGGAGCTGCAGGCCACCATGAGGCCTCCCCTCAGCCTGCTCTGCTCTGGGCTGAGCAAACTAAGTGAATTCATGCGCTCCTTACATGTCTTGCCTACCAGATCCTTCACTGTCTTTGTAGCTCTCCTTTTGGACCCTATCTAACAGTTTTATGCCTTTCTTATATTCCAGTGCCCCAAACTGCACACGTACTTGAGGACAGGCTGCATGAGCGCAGAGCAGGACAGTCCCTTCCCTTGACTGTCTCACCGTGCCATGCCTGATGCACCCCAGGATAAGGTTGGCCCTCCTGGCTGCCAGGGCACACTGCTGGCTCATGTTCAACTTCTTGTTGACCAAAACCCCCAGATCCCTTTCTGTGGCACTACTCTCCAGATTCTTATTCCCTAGTCTGCACATGTAGCCGGGTTTCCCCTCCCCAGGTGCAGAATCTAGCAGTTGCTCTTATTAAAGTTCATAATGTTGGTGGTAGTCCAGCTGTCCAACTTGTCAAGATCTCTCTTCTAGGCCTCTCTGTCCCCGAAGGAGTTCACAGCTCCTCACCATTTATAGTCATATACAAACTTACTCACTAGACTTCAAGGTCCTACAGCCATATAATTTATGAAAATATTACAGAGAACTGGCCCTAAAATGGAGCCATAGGAAACCCCACAAGTGAGTGGTCACCAGCTTTATCTAACCCTTTGAGCCTAACCCATTTTTATGTTATTCTCAAATAAAGACATTAAAATACTTAACCAAAATCAGTTTTAAAAATAAATTCTAATTTGTAGTTATTAAAGCGAGATTATAGCTACTAATGGAAGAAAACAAAAGCTTATCGAGATTATAGCTACTAATGGAAGAAAACAAAAGCTTATGAAGTCATTATACTGTCTTGGAGTTTTACTAAAATGATTTGCAAAAGTTCAAAATATTTAAAAATATTTTAAAGTATGTATATAACCACAAAAATATGTATTACAGTTTCAAAACCTGATTTAAACAGATTATCATGAATTTATTTAACTGTTGGTTTTGAATTTATATACATTTAATCATGATGGGAATATTTTGTAGTTTGTGCCATTCTTTTTGCTACATTAAAATACTTTAAATATAATTATTTTGCATGATTTTTTTTGAAATTTTTGAGGTCTTCCCTCAGAGCAAGCAGGCAGACTTATAACTGCAAAGATTTATCCCAAACCTTTTGTCTATTAGCTTTCCAAGTAACTAATCATCCTTCAAAAATGTCACAGAATCACAGAATCACAGAATTTCTAGGTTGGAAGAGACCTCAAGATCATCGAGTCCAACCTCTGACCTAACAGTAACAGTCCCCACTAAACCATTTCCCTAAGCTCTACATCTAAACGTCTTTTGAAGACTTCCAGGGATGGTGACTCCACCACTTCCCTGGGCAGCCTGTTCCAATGCCTCACAACCCTTTCAGTGAAGAAGTTCTTCCTAACATCTAACCTAAAACTCCCCTGGCTCAACTTAAGCCCATTCCCCCTCGTCCTGTCACCAGGCACGTGGGAGAACAGGCCAACCCCCACCTCGCTACAGCCTCCCTTGAGGTACCTATAAAGAGCGATAAGGTCGCCCCTGAGCCTCCTCTTCTCCAGGCTGAACAAGCCCAGCTCCCTCAGCCGCTCCTCGTAGGACTTGTTCTCCAGGCCCCTCACCAGCTTCGTCGCCCTTCTCTGCACCCGCTCAAGCACCTTGATGTCCTTCTTGTAGCGAGAGGCCCAAAACTGAACACAGTACTCGAGGTGCGGCCTCACCAGAGCTGAGTACAGGGGGACGCTCACCTCCCTAGCCCTGCTGGTCACACTGTTTCTGATACAAGCCAGGATGCCGTTGGCCTTCTTGGCCACCTGAGCACACTGCTGGCTCATATTCTGCTGACTATCCACCATCACTAAATGGTGGATCACTAAATGGTCACTTATGTCAAACCATAAGAAAGTGAACACAGTGCATTACTCAGAAATAGAAACCAAACAATGCATTTAGGAGTTTAACTTCTGTGCCTACTTTAAGATCTTGTGCAAGGCATTTGTTTTCTCACGTACCTTGTTTTTTCCAAATTAATGTCTTATTAGCATCAAAAATGTCTGGCTCATGCCTTAGCTTATTTCTACTGATTGGAAACATATCTAGATATAAACAGTAGTGTTCTGTAAATCTCTAGGCTTCCTTTTTCCAATTTATTGTTACTGAATTTTGTATGTGTATCTTTAACAAAATTCTGATTTCCTGCAACAGTGTACAAATACCTTGTGAAATAGATTGAAATTGCTGCATGGTTGAGTTTGATGAATGTTTTTGAAATTCGTACCAGGTTAAAATTATGTAGAGCAAAACCAACCAACCAAATATTAACAACAAAAAATCTCCGTCCTTGTGTGGAGGAGGAAGTTACTTAAAATATAACAAAATAAACAAACAAAAAAGTCAGAGTAAATAGGCTAAGAAGTGCTAGTATACTTCATGATTTACTAACTGATAAGGAAACAGGATAATTTTTCCTTAAGTTCCTTAAGAACTGAGCACGTTGTGCACACCTGTGGCTTCCCATCTAAAAGCTAGCTTGACAAAGTTAATTAACATAATTGCAAACACTTTCAGCTGTTGTTCTTGAGACCTGTTTTGCTGTTGTAGTGTTACAGCTCTGTGTGTTGTAAGTAGATAACAGGCACTGTCATCAATGCACACTATTGTCGTTAAAGCAGAGAGATTCGTGTGAATTTCTGTAAAAGTCAGGGGTCTAGAAATACAGAATGTCAATAGTGAATTTTAATTTTACAGTTTCTTCATCATCTCTCTCACACACCTCACCCATCTCTACCAACATTCAAGAGTCAAGCTGCCAGCATACCATTAAAACTGAAACAGCTAGACCACCTTCACCTGTTTACTGGGCAACAGCTGTTGGATCTTCTCAGGTCCCAGCACTTATTGCTGAATGTTGCTGAATGTTCCACTAGACTCTTGTCCCCTTTTTTTTTCTCCCCACCCACTGGGCACTCATTTCTCATTGGAGTCCTCCCTGATAGTCCTTTCCTTTTTGGGCCTTCTTCTCATGAACTGTCAAAGATGGATGTTCTCATTTCTGAAGTGAGGGAGCTAAAAGAGGAAGTTGTTAATGTGATCCAAGAGTTGAGAATGGTAACAGATAACCTTGGCTTTTTGGTGCCCTGTGCTGTTCATTTTTGTTTGTTTGTTTGTTTGTTTGTTTTTTCCCCAGATTCTCTTGGTCTTTCTGACGGTTAATGCTTTAGACTCAGTCTCCATCTAACAGGTGTATTCATCTTATAAAGGTTTACTTTGATGAATATCAGTTAAATGTGTTTTTGAGTTCTCAAAATTATTTTATGTCAAAGCATGTTTTAAAGTGATTTATGTCGTCAGTAACTTCTATTACACCTGCCTTTGTAATCTTTAATATTTCAAAATTTTCTTTAAACACTGTGTACACACACATCATATGTATATAAATATACATATTTATATACAACTTATGAGTCTATCTGAATTTTCTGTTTTTAACTGGTACAGTGTATGCACAGTAGTTGAATGCCACAATGATTCATTTTCATAATGTCAATGGTTTTAACATTCTTAAAGCAAGAGGTACTTCTTACCAAGAGTAAGTTTTCAATATGTATTTCCAGAGAAAATTATTTGCTGTGTCTTTCTGTTTATAGTCAACTAACATCTATTATGTTGAGAGTGGCATCCTGGTAGCAAACAATAGTATTAATGAAGACTTGCTCAGGAGGTCACAAATTGGGCTCACCTAGTTTTTCCTGGTTGCAGAACAAGATGTTAGTGATCAATGATTGTGGGCATTGTCTTCTTGAAAAATCAGTGGTTCTACCATGGTAGTTTAAAAAATGAAATGAAATGAACATATAGAGTTTACTTTTGTTTCCATAGTGTCAAGTTTACAAGAAAAACTGACAGTACTTGAAGTAAGTTAAACATTATTTTTGTAAAGATGAAGGAGCTTTTAAGAGTTATTTAATTTAAGAGATATTTTAAATTTAAAAGATAGAAAGAGAAAATAATCCTTGAACAGGACAGTAAAAACATTATCTTAAAATGAGTAAAGTAGCTTGTACATCAGGAATATTTACCACATCTGTTACTGGGTGAGAGTGTTATTATGTCCATAGTCACTACAAAAATAAAGCAATTTGTTTCCTCAGCCAAGTACAAACTGGGATGGCTTAGAAAATCAGTGGTGTACAATAAATAAATAAATAAATAAAATTATATGGATGCATTTGATCCTGGAATTTTATCAGAGATCTAGGATTTTTCTTTTAAAAAGCTTTAGACTAATTTTCAACTTGCTCATAAGTTTCTTTAAAAAAAATAAAATAAAAAGAATATTTTTGATCTTTGGATGTGGCTTTTATTTGCTTAATAAAGTAATTGGAAAAAAAAACTTATAGGTTCTTTGTCTTTTATTTTGAAAAATATAATGTGGCAAGACCTATTAATAATATACTTATAGCTAGTATAGTCATCTGCCAGTGGAAGATGTAAATGCAAAAGGATATTTTTCATATATGAATAACACTTATTTAGTTACTGAAATTAACATTAAAATTAACATCTTAGAGCACGATTTTGTCCAGGAGCTGTTATGTGTACTTGTCCTATTCCAATGTTAGTGAATAAGAGGGTTCAGTATTAGTTTTGAAACTGCTCAGGTCCTCTGAATATCAGAAATTGCAGGTTCAGTATTATTCTGTATGATCTGGCCTATCTTTGGTTACCAAAAGAGTAGCTATTTAGAACTTTAGGAATAATACGTGTCTGCATTGTCTATTTTTCCAGTCATGGGATGTTCATGAGATTGAAAATCAGTGCACATGCAACTTTTTTTAGGCACTTGTCCTTTTTGTCTATATGTATAGAATTTTTGTTTCTGTGCTATATACATTGATAAATTTGAAAAGGTTCTTCATTTGTACTTTTAACTACTTTATTGCAAATTGTATCAAACTTGATCACAGTTGTATATGAGTTAATGATTTTATCTCAGTTCAAAACCATTCCCCAAATGGATCTATAATTAAATTAATATACCTCACCTATTAAACCATCCTAAATTTACAAATATAGACTATAATAGTTATAAAAAGGAGATGCCATAACCTAAATGGTTCTAAATTAACAACTTACCTTATATTGTTATATTTAAAATACCTCCTTAATCTTATTGCATTAGAAATTGTGAATGCTTTTCTGATTTATGCAGTTAAGGTTACGATATTTATTTCATTTGCTAGGCCAAGTTCTTTGGATTCTCAGTATTAATAGGGTTCTATAGTTCTGTATTTTTCCTTGGATTTTAGATGACTTTCTGTAGGATAATTTAATAAATGACTAAAATGTATTCTAAACTCTGTGTAATTTGTTTGGCTTTTTAATTAGATTTTCTCACAGTATCCCATAATAATCTTTTACCACAACTATCTCCTGGAATTACATCTCTTAGCAACGATTTTTAGATTTTATTTTTCTTCCCCTTCTGAAGAGAAGAAAAAAAAAAAAAAAAGTGAAGTACCTAAAGTATAGTCTAGTTACTTAAGGGTTATTTATGGCAGTACAGAGTACTTGGAGCATCATGTGAGCTTGGAAATAATAGTATATGCATTCATTATATAATATTCTATGAAGCAACGACATAGTGTGTTTGGTTTCATGCTTTTTATCTCTGTTTCCAAAGTAAGCCTTACTATTTCCAGTGCCTACTCTGTGTTTGACTGGTAGCCATGCTACTCAGCTTTGAGTTAATCCTGAATATTTCCCATATGACGTTTGGTGGGCTGTGCTGGTGTAGAGGATGTTGGATAAACAGCTTGAAGTTTTGGGAAGAAGTGAGGCAGGAGGGGCGGTGGAGGTGAAGTCTGAACTCTGTTGCTGGTCCCTGTGGGTCACTGGAGAGCTGGTGGGCACAATCAAACCATAGATCAGAATTTTACTTTTCAAATGGTAGAGCACATATTTTTTAATTTCCAGGAATTGTACTGAGTTATGCTCATAAAAGGTTGGATACATGTAAGTAAATAAGGCTAGTTGCGCACAGCAATAAAAAACATCCATCAACTTGTTTGCATATAGACTTTATCTATCTGTCTGTCTGTCTATCTATCTATCTATTTATCCATCCTCTTAACATGCTTGAAGTTACAAGGGTAGGTAGATACAATCCTCCTGTCTTCTGTCTAACCTCCTTCCTGTTTAGGAAAAGAAAATCATCAGTTATTAAATACCACAGAATGTGAGGACTGGGCAGATAAACTGTTTGCAGTACTCAAGAAGTTTTATGGGTATAAGGATGAGAAAAATGACTTCTTCCATCTGAAGAGTTTCTGAACTCATGGTATTTCAGTTGGCTAAAAGTTTTCGCATGCCTTTTTTCTCTTAGGTATATCAATGTTTTTTGAGAAATGCAAAATAAAGTAGAGAATGAACAAGGAAATAATTCAATTGCCATTGGGAGGAATTTGTTCTTGTTTTGCTGTCACTTTTCTAAATTGGAATATCATTTAGTATTTTGCTCACCAGCTTGAAGTATTGAAAATAGAATTGGGAGAAATTCTAGTCTCGTTCCTCTTATTTTTTTCACTATCAATCAGGAAATACAATGTAATGAGATGGTTTAGCTGCAGTGAAATAGCACAACAACACAACAGAGTGTTAGATTTGCCTTGGGCATGGCTGCTGATAGGATAACCAGTGTCACAGTCTGATAGACTGGTTTCTGCAACATTAGAGGTGTGCCTGTAAAAATAACATTGGAGATATATAGGCTGATCTGAAGATAAGAGATTATCAAGTGTTTGTACACTGAAATGTTCTACTCTAGTATAAAATTTTCATACATAAACTGCTTTTCTACACTTCATGTAGAAACAAAAATAAAACTGAGGTTAAGTTTTTAAACTTGAAGAGAGCATCTCTCTTCAAACATTCACCCTGGTTGCTCCTCAAGTTCAGAACACTCACAGCTGCTGAGCGATATGCATACGTGTCTTCTTATAAGACTTCACTGCTTCTCATAAAAGGGAAATCACAAAAAGGGAGTCTTCACACTGAGAGTTCCTAGGCGTGTCTCAGAGAGTCATTATACAGAACTGGTCATGATGATTTCTTGGTTGATTTTCCTCACAGGAAAACATTGATCATCAAAACTGATTTTTTTTTTTTTTTTTTAATGGAAATAAATCAATTGCTAGGATGGCTTCTCTCTGGTCCAAAATAAAACTTATAATGAGGGAGAATGAGACACTAATAAACTAATGATTTGGAAGGACACATTTCAATAATGGGAGACCCAGATACGAAGTCTAATCTCTGCCTGATGCTGAACAGGAATGCAAGCAAAGTCTTTCCAGGCATCAAGCATTTGGGATATCCAGCTGTTGAGGTCTTTTTCTCTATTTACTCACAAAAAAAGTCATGATTCCGTTTTTGTGAATAATAAGAATGAATTAAAATATCTTGATTTTTAGGATTCTAGTTTTCCATCTATCCCCAGTGCTAAGCCTTTAGAACAGACATACCAAAGCCACCTTCTTACATGAGATGTGTTTGTACTTTAGAGTCACCTAGCTGTCCATATTCTGTGTTAGGTGCCTTATTAAGACATAGAGAAATACTAAATATCTACAATGTTAAAGAAAACTCAGCTGAGCATGTCTGAATATTGGTGATGCTGCTGTGCTTGTACAGAGTGGCTCTGCTTGTTCTTTACAGGCAGTAATGTAAAACAAAACTGTTTCTTTTGAGCACACTGGATTTGTCTTGATTCATCATTGTCTTACAACTATCCAATGTGAATTCAAAATCTTACTTAGATTTTCCTATTTTCTTCACACGAGTGTACCTACTATATGTGGTAGAAGCAGGGGAGGGTGAGTCCCAACTGTATGATGTATGTGGTGTACTCTGGCACCAGAATTAGCTCAGGTACAGCCTCTGGAAAATGATCAGTTCATTTAAAACTCTACCTTGAAGAGATGACTCTAATTGCTTGCTGCTGGTGCTATGGACTCCATAGCTTTCCTGCTTTCACTACACTTCCATAAACATTTGAACGTGGTTTTATCTTGATTTCTCTGGAGGCAATGCAACACTAATGAGTTGTAAATGATCTTAAAAGATTGCTGTCTGCAGGACTGTACCATGTAAGAGAAGACCAGTGAAAACAGGCTGTACAAAATATATCAATAAGTAGAGATAAAGAATAAATTGGATTAAAATAAATTTAATATTTGTTTATGGCTTCTTCATACCCTGCTTTTCAGCATGTTTCATGAGCAAGAAACAGGAGCTGCCATGATGTGGTATTGTACAAGAAAGCAGATCAGGCTGACCAGAAACAGGCCAGTGGATGTTTGAACTGGCCTGATTCCAGACGAGTTCTCCTAACAGGTGGCTTGCTGACTGGTGTGTCAATGTGACACTCATCCAGTGAGATGACTGGATCAAAGGCTGCTTCAGACTGAGGAAGAGGGTCTTTGCTTTGATGACAAAATTGCCAAAACTCATGTCTCATTAGTGTTTCCTAAGGTTCTGAGGAAGCAAAAACCAGTTTAATTAAAGGCTGATGTAAACAGGTTTCTGCACACATTCCCTGCAGCATTTTAGCACATTAGAATTGATCAAAATTATTGCCTTGGGCTGTCTTGAACAGATATACATCTGGAGCACCATTTGTGCAAGCTGCTGATGAGCAGACTACATACGCTATGCTTCACAGCAGCTCCACTGCCTTCCTATGTACTCATATCTACCTTATTGGGCAATGAGATGATATAACTCCTGTTTACTTGAAAAAGACATTTTATTTTTTTTTATGAGATGCTTTAAATTTAAGACATACTACTGTTTGGGTCTGTGCATACTGTATCTTCACAGTCATATGAGAATACAGAAAAGAATGACTTGGAATAGGATGGAGAATTAAAAAAAGAAATAAGCCCATTTTTTATATTTGAAGAAAATTCTAGGCAGTACGGAACACAGTGTGTTCTGATTAATGCTGACCTTTTGATAACTTTGTCTAAGTGTTTTTGGCATCTTTCTGCTCTTCATATATACTTAGCATTTTTCCAAAAGTCTAAAAATAAATTACACTGTTAACTGTTTTATTTTCATTCTTCATGTAATAATGATTGGAATCCCATTCCTGAAACTTTGACAAAAACTTGAGAGCAAGTGGCCTATTTTTGAGACCTCTTGTTGGTCACTCATTATGCAATTAGCAGTATAAAACTAAGCTTCATGAGCAACTAGACAATATCTCATGAATTGGAAAAAATCACGGGTGCAAAATGAGAACATATGTGTTTTCCATTATGTAAAATCTACTGGTAAAATTACATGTAATCTCACTTTTGCTTTATTTCATTCTGCTTTATTTAAAGTCACTGCCTTCTGAGGCTAAACTAAAGATAGTGGAAGAACTACTTTGCCTACCCCATGCCCCACAATTTTCATTTTTGTTACTGGTAACTCTCCAAAGAACTGTTACTAGCATGCTTTCTTAAAACAGTTATAAACCACCTCTATTGGTCAAGGAGAAGATGGCTTCAGCCTTTCCTCCTAACCTGTACAACCAGTTATTGTTCTGGCTGTCTTGTCAGCTACACCTGTTACTCCACAGTAAAAGGACCATGAGTGCTCTGCTGTGATGTCGTGGGCACACATAGTGAGAGCAGCAGGGGGAAGTGGCTATCTGAATTACTTCACAATGGCAAGGGCATTGTTCTAACAGAGGAGCTGCTGTGTACACTTCAGGCATTACTCTTTTCAGTTGCCTGTGCTATATACAATACTTCTGAAAGTACTTCATAGTGGTGTGCCACACAATGTACATTAAAATCTCTGTTCTGGCAGATAATGAATATTTTTCTGGCAGTGCTGATTTTTCTACTAATGTCTACCAGTGGCATTCACCTTGATGAGGAAACAGCCTTCTGCATGAGATGTTCATTGTATTTGCTTTGTAATGTGCTGTCTGACTTCAATGTGCTGACTACAATTCTTTTCTCTGTAAAGTAGGAGCAGAGAAAAATAACACATTTTTAAAGCGAATGCCAGGGTTATCATAGTCACCAACCTCCTTTTCAGTAGATCCTTTTCAAATTAGTGATACCCCTGGGGGGCTAATGGATACTCTGATTGCATTGCACTTCATATAGCATTCTTCTTCTAAGTAACTAAAATATTTTGATTTTGAAAAACACAACAACTTTTGCTTGTTTAATGAAGTAACAGTCACCGACCACATTAAATCTCTGCTGCATTCCAGTAATCAGAGCTGCTGACACATGCAGAACTTCAGGAGCTAGACAGCTCTTTCTTTCATAAGTTCCTTTGCTGAATATGGGCTTTGCATAAGGAAGAGATTTCCCACCTCCAACCCATGATGTTTTTTGGTGCTGTCTTTAGTTTAGTTTGTTTTGTTTTGTTTTTTCCTTAAGGAGCCTCAACTGCAATATTTTTAATTTGAAATAAAATTCAACTCTTTGTACATTCTCTTGTTTGCAATAGGCTATACATGGCGAAGTCAGTAAGATATGTGGTTACTTGTAACTTCTGTGACAAGTGCTGATGAGCAGAGGGCTGTAGTGGGAGGCTGTGTCTATAGGCTGTCGGGAACACTTTTTCTCAGACTGTAACACTGCAGTGTTTCTGCAGAGACAGACTGTACATACAGTCTTTGTACCACAGTACAAAGACAGTAGTTTTATTTTGTCCTGTAACTCTTATAAAACCCTACTTCTGTGGAGGGATGAGAACTTTCTTGCTCTGATGAAACTAGGACCTTATATTAAGAAGCTAGAGCTGTTATGCAAGCAGAAAACAACAACAACAACATAACAAAATATTTCAAAGTCATTCCATAATTAATGTGTCCTTCTATCATGGGTTGCTTATGCAAAACTTAGTTTAAAGGAATTGAGTCTTACATTTTTAGAATGGATTTCTTAGCTTAGAAGAATGTGTTCCACCAAAACTCTAACCATTTGGCACTTGCATTTTTGCTGCCTGCTGGTAGATTCAAAGAAATAAAATATCTCTCCATTTTCTTCCTCAGCAGCAATTAATTTGAAGTTTCTATAAACAGCTAGAGGTGCCCCTCTCTGTACTCAGGGTTTATGATAAAAACAGAAATTTGTAATAGAACAGTATAATAAAAAACACACAGCAGCCTTTGTCATATCTGTTAAAATTCAGTGAGTTCTGAGTGACTTTATTGTAAAGCCATTGCTTGGTCATGTTGACTGCTTCCCTGAATAAAATCCTTTCTCAGTAGCCTTTCTGAGAAGGTAAATATTATAGGGTATTATAGGGCACACGTTGCAGCCGAGACCAAAGGAAAATGGGGAAGCTGCAGGGAGGGAGTGGTGGGGTACTTGCAGGGTCTGGTCTGGGCCTGGTGGCAGTGCCTATGCAGAGCTCAGCAGTGGTGGCTGGGCAGCTGGGTGAATCAGTCTCTCAGTTTGAGGGTAAGGCTCTCACGGTCAAACACCACAGTTAAGCTACAGCCTGTACAGAAAGCACTAGTCCAATTTGGTCTCAGTAAGGTGCTCCCATTTCATGGGGATCTTCCAAGAAGACTTTTTGTCCCCTAGAATAATACAATACAGTGTGTTAGTATTAGATGTGCCAAAAATCACTTTAAGGAGGAATATGGTACACATAGGAAAGTCAGCTGCAACATGGCCCCAATCCAGTATAGTACTTAAGAAATGAGCTTTACTTTAAACATGAGTTAGTCCCATTGATTGGAAATGAAACCCACTTATTCTGCTAATATGTGTCCTATAAAAATATTAAAATTAACTTTGAAATAATTTACTTTGGTGAAAAGTGAAACAAATGCCTCTTAATTAATTTAAACTTTTGGAAGGAATTCAGTGTTTTTTGTTTGTTGGTTTGTTTGTTTTTTTCTTTTTTCTTTTTTCTTTTTTTTTTTTTATTTGCTTTATGAAGTATCAGTAACCCTATGTGATAGAAATTATTTGTTTATCCCTCCTATTGTGTTATCTTCATGTATTGAGCTCTGAAGAGATGATTTTGTTGATAGGGAAGGAAGAGGTGGAAGGCCCTACTTGAGACATGGAAAACACGAAATAGAGAAGTGAAAGTATCCTTTATTCTTAGGAAGGTTACATTGTTTCACTATGGTTTTGGAAAGGGTAAGGGATAGGTTTTGAAATAACAGAATAATAAATACCATAAAACAGCATGTGTATAGCAGTTGCCCTACACACCTGAGTGTAGGTGTTCCATTAAAAAATGCAATAACTATTACATGGCTGTTGAAGGAGCAGATGATTTGGTGATGTTATGGGGAGTTGTGAAGTGTCTAGGGAGGTTCTGAAGACATTCATTTCTTCACTGTTTGGGTTGTCTGGCATGAAAGGAATGTAGTTTCTGTTTTGCAGGACAAAGACCAGTTAGTGGATTATTATTCTTTCTCAAGTTGGAAAGTGATAGTTTAAAATTAGTTTATTGGTCATAGGGGAGTTGGGTCACCAAGCAATATTTATGCAAGAACTGCAAAAATAAACATCTTCAGTTTACAAAATCATGTGTTCTGGGATGGACTTCTAAGCTAATGACACTGTTTTTTTTGTTTGTTTGTTTGTTTGTTTTTGTGTGTGTGTGTGTTTTTTGGTTTGTTTGTTTGATTTTAATGTATTTATTTACTTCTCTTATTGCAGATATGTCTTCTCCTACAATGAAGAAACCTGAAAAGCCTTTGTTTAGTCCTACTTCTCCCCAGGATTCTTCACCAAGACTGAGCACTTTTCCCCAGCATCACCACCCAGGAATCCCAGGAGTTGCACAGAGTGGTGAGGATTATGGAGGAGAAAGAAATTCCTCCCTGTTTCTGTTGTGTGTTCTCCTTTTCTATTCTCTGAACATGATGCTTTTTTTCAGAATTACTTGGAGACCTAACCCCATCTATATTACTGGTGAGAGTAGAAACAGAACTGAATATGTTGCAGAGGTTAGGGAAACCTTGCAGAAATGGTCATTAAACTCAGTTCAGGTAGTTTGACTGCTGCAAGTCACTAAAGGGATTTAGGATTAGCCAGTGAATAAAACAAGCTGTAAACTACAATAAGAAAGTGATGGAGGAAAAATACTTGCAGTCTTTTCTCCTTCCACTTGCATCTTTTTTTATTGTTGTTGCTATGATTGTATTGTAGTTAAATATCAGAATAGATAGGATTTCAAACAAAATAAATCATAATCACGTTCATTATTTGATACAATGTGTGAAATAAATACCAGTGCTGCTTTTCAATGCTCTATCTAAAAAAGTAGAGTTCTGATGAATGTTTTTCAACCACTGTATTTTTGAAACCCGTAGTAAATCCATACTAAAATTTTACTTAAAGTGTAAAGGAAATATGATGGACTGCATGTTATCTTGAGAGCATGAGAGGAATGACATAGAAATTCCAGCGTCAGGGTCTGTTTAATTTTAGAAGTGAGAACCCTGATTCTTCATATGAGAACATGATACTCAGAAGTCTCCCCTCAGTGGCTCATCATGACTCCCTATAAATTGCATATAAAAGGATTCATTTATTGAGCAGAGCTGGGTGACCTGAGGAGTGAAGCAGATCTGAGCACTCCCTTTTATTTAACATACAGTTCTTCTTTGAGAAGTATCTGTTTTGTGATCTCTCAGATTATTTCAAAGTCTTATCTTTTAATTCACATGTGACGACTACTTTCCCCTTAGCATCTACTTACTCTGCATTGTGAAAGTTAGCCTGGATTCTTTCTGGTCTCTGTAAGGTTTCCACTATACTCGGTCACATCAGAGATGATGGATGAGATGGAGTGGATAGATTTCTACTCATTTGTGTTTATTTTGCACAATTCTCCCATATCAGAGCACTAACCAATGTTTTATGATTAAACTGAGCTGATGGGTTTGTGATTAAGATGAGTCTGTCACAAAATAAGTTTCTGTGATTATTTTTGACCCTACACTTATGTGTAGGCATTTATATTTGCTTTAGTGTATAATTTTTAGTTGTATGTGTTTGAGAGGCAACATACAATTGTAACCTAATTCTGTAGATCAGCTATTTACTCACCAGGAAATCTGATTGCTATTCTATTAGCCTATTCTATTCTGTCAATGAGCAATGGTTTTGAGATTTGCAAGGTTTTGACTCCAAAGTACAGCAATTTTGGAACTTCCTACTGCAAAGACAAGTTTTTATTTGGCCCCAGCTCAAAAATAGCAAGCCATTTTAAAATTTAGTTGAAAAACAAAACAAAACAAAACAAAACAAAACAAAGGCAAGGGAGGTGGTCCAGTAGAGCACTGTTGGTGTGCTTGTGCTGATGAACTGTGATGTGATATTTGTGAGCAGTTTGTAAAATACCTTCCTTACACAGATCTGATTTTGTACCCTCACACTAATGAAAGCCAGCACAGTGTTGTCTTTTCTCCATTTCCCTTGAAGTCAGCAGCTCCCTTTTACCAAGTCACAAAGTAGGTGCCCACTGGGTGTGTGGCCAGGGGGGAAAGCGGGTGTCTGTGCAGCCTGGGAGAGGAATGCTCTCCAGTTCCAGCTGGGCAATGCAGCCACGGCAGGACATGCTGTACATTCCTTTCACTGTGAAAACATTGCTGGTTGTTTAGACATGCCATATAGTCTATAGATAGAGAAGTGTGTGTTTGTAGGGGCTGGGAAGAAAGGGAATGCAAAGAAAAATATGTACAGGGTAGATCTCTTTTTGTTTGCTAGAGATATTTTCATTGGATAGACTGGTTTCCCAGGCCCTGAAGTTGAATGTTCATTAGCATTTTCACAAAGGTCATCTAATTATTCATGGCATTATTGCTGAGTAGTTATTACCCCATCCCCATATGAAACAGGTAGAGTGCAATACAGTGAAAGATTACTATTTCTTAGTGCTTCGTGATTCTCTGTTGGAATGATGTGATCAAAAGTGTATATTTTATTTATTTAGTAAAATATTTATTTTGTCTATTTGGGCTCTAGATAGGAATTTTTTTTCGATAGGAAAATTTTATAGCTCAAATGCATTTATGCTGGAGAATAAAAAAATATACTTTGTGAATAATAATTAAAAAAAAAGCCATAGCCCACAAATTTTAGAGTAAGATACTATATTTATGAATTCGAAGCAGAAGTGCTTTGCAGTGCCTGGGATGGGGGGAGGACATAGAAGATATTCTGTAGAGATACCATGAAGCAGGAGTACAGTGTATTGACTTATTTTTTTTTTTCTGTAACACAGAGATGAAGAATTTTAGAAGAAACAAGATGCGAAGTAATTTTAATTTTCTTTTATCTTCTCCAGTCATCTCAACTAGAACTCCACCTTCACCTTCACCATTGCCATTTCCAGCACAAGCTATTCTCCCTCCTGCCCCGTCTAGCTACTTCTCTCATCCAACGATCAGATATCCTCCCCACCTGAATCCTCAGGATACTCTGAAGAATTATGTACCTTCTTACGACCCATCCAGTCCACAGACTAGCCAGGTACTGTAAAACCACGTGAACCCTCCAAAAGAAGTCCTGTGTGGAATGTGTATCTTTCAGGGTGTTTAGACCAATATCTTACTATTTCTGGTCTCAGAGCAAGCTAACAGATGGAGCACTTTTCCTATTCAACGTGGTTGAGTAAAGGGAGTGGGATATTCATATCTACTCACTATTGCTCTGTCAAGCACAAGAAAAATGTTTGCACTGAGTGACCCAGCAGCCAGTCCCAGTCCTGCACCCCTCCTGCAGGCTGGGCACCTCCGTGGCCAGACAGCGGGGAGTCTTCCTCACTGGCTTGAGTGCCAGGACAGAGGTGAAGCTCCTGCTGCAGGACGGTGTGCTACATATGCTGATATGTACATGCACATGTATGCACACACACAGACATACAGGTATATTTACAGACCAGCAATTAAAATAAACTCTGTCAAGGTAATGCAATGTTTCACAGACACCTGACATTGCACACATTCTACAGCATCACCATAGTGAGCATAGCACAGACCCCTGGAGTTGATTTTCCTTCCTTCTCTAGAGAACATGCAGTAACAGATGAGTTCCTGGCTGCTACATGGACTCAGGCTTGTTTCTGATATGGGAAATTAATGTGGTATTCATTAGAGAAGTAATTTGTAAAGGACTGTGCGCAAAACTACTTTCCATGATAACATTGGCACCTAGCATTAACTTGTGATCTGTACGATGGGATAAACTGCAGCTGAGCCTTGGTCTGTCAATGCTTGGAGTATTTCCAGTGTCAGTGTAATGTAATCTTTGCTGGTTGGGCTGTTATCTGTTTTTGATGCCTTGTCTGAAATGCTCCTGTGGAGTCCTATAGCTTGTGCTCTAGCATGTATTTGGGAGAGCCTTGGGAATGCAAGTTGAAGTGATAGCAGTCAGGTTTTCCTGCTCCTAAGAATTAGGTTCCTGTGGAAGGGCTGTCTTACCCAGGTTGAGAGGATTATGATAGCATTTTATATATTTTTTTTTTTTTCCCCACAAAAAGGCCTTTTCAGTAAGAGTTTCAGGCACAAGAGCAGTAGAACTTGAGACTGAATCAAAGTTTCTATGTTGAATAAGTGACAAGGCCCTTCTGTACTGTTTGGAAGGTCATTGTGGCTATTGTCCCCACAAGCAAATTCTCCAGTCCAGCTGCATGACTTTCTAGACTTTCTATGCATTAAAAGAAAAAAAAAAAAGAGAGAGAGAGAGAAAAAAAAAGAAAAAAAAAAAAGTGGGAGTCCATAAAATCAAAATTTACTTTGAAGGGAGAGTCCTAACAATGTGACTTTTGTTGGTTACAATATTAATGCAAATTAAACCAAAAAGTGAAAATCAACTACATCAGCTTTAGAACATAAATTGCTATCTGTGGATGAATTGAAAGTCTTTCAGTCCCATATAGCATTTTTGCTGAGACTCAGCTGGGAACATTGCACGCAGGACCTGATTTTAATTTGTGTAAAATTTCCATGAATAACAAAGTCTAATTAAGACATCCATTAAAAGTCCTTAACGTTAATTCAGTGTGGAAAATCTTAGAGTTCTACTCGATTTTTTTTTTTTAAACTGATGTCTTAATTAGGCACTATTAAGGGAAAAATTATGCAAATTAAAATCAGGCCCTTAGTGTTCTGTATTTCTTAAATTAATCAGTGTTTCTCTTACTTAGATTTTTATTTCTTATATATATTAAAAGAGCAGATTAGGTGATAATCTCACTGGATTGTTCAGTGTTCTGATTTGGATCATTACTCAAAAAAATACAAAAAAATCTAAATGAAGTATCTGACTTTCAGACAAGTGTGTCATCTTTTGTTTTTAATACCGGGAAATGTATTCACTGAGTAGAATAAGCGCTTTCAAGTCTTTGCCCAAGAAAAGTCTTACTCTCTTCCCTTATCTTCCCTTAAAAGATTTGTCTTTAAACCTTAAAAGACAAAATTTTACTCTCCTGATCATTTCACAGTAGTAGTGAACTGAAAACATTTCCTACTTTTGTGTTGTAGTACCATAGGGAATAACGGGACAAACTGGCTTCAATTTACTACTTTTGCCACCTTTCATAACCTTTATATTAGGTTTTTCATTTCATTTGATGTTTCATATAGTTCTTGAGAAGAAGGGCTGGGGTTAAACAACACCAAGGATTCCAGGCATTTGCACCAGCTAGTCTCTGCAATTTGTTGTCATTAATCACTATTATCAATGGAATCTCTTTTAAATTTAATTTTTGAAATTTCACCTCTGAGAAATCCCCTATATTAGAGGATTTGCATACACAGTCAAAATATCTCCAAACAGAGCCGTTAAAGGATGGCTGTACAAAACAGTAAAATATTTTTTATTTTTTTTTTTAATGCTTAGAAAAAGAAGCAGCCGTCTGTGAAGTTTCAGTGACAAAAGGGAATTGTTCTGATACAATGGCATGCTATGAGCCAAACCAGTTTTTCTTTTCTAAATAAAACATGAATTTTTATTCAAACAAGTTAAATTATTGTAAAATGCAAAACTGCATCTGTAGGAATACCACATCAAATTTAATTATACTTTCCCACCTCAAAACATATTCATTTGGATTTCAAAAGGAGAACTTTGATGATAGTTTTAATTTCAGCTTTAGAAATAGAAAGAATGGATACCCTGACAGCATTTACCTAAAATGAACCGTTCCTCCCCAACATCTTTCAGTAATACACTAATGTAGATTGTTACGACAAGCAACTGAGATGCCTTGTACTCCCCACAGCAATTTTGAGATTAATTACATTACTACTGCACTGATTATAATGAGACAGTCATGCTATTCAATGGAATACTTTAAGTAAAATTAGTTTAAAGCTATAGAACTCCCATAGGTTTCCACAGGGGGAAACAGTGGGCAATTTTCTTGACATAATGTTAAATACTCCAAATTATGTGTGATGAACAGTCAGGAAGTTTAGATAGGCCCTTTGGCTGCAGTGAAAAACAATTCAACAATGGATGATCCTAAACAAAAGATCTGTGGCTTTCAGTTTCATGAGTATCTGTTTATTATCCCCTGTTCAATCTGGAGAATAAATAATCAAATATATTGAACAGAAATGGATCTTATCAGTTATAGAGCTGGACTTGCCTCCAGCTAGGAATCTGAAAAATTCCTGAGATTTTGAGAATTGCTGTACTTTCCCCTAATTAAGTAATTCTGCTGAAACATTTTTATTGTATTTATTTTAATTTTTTCATCTTAACTTAGCATGTTACTTGACGAGTTTTTTTGTGTGAGTATATATCTGTGTTGTGATTGTGTGCTGGTCTCTCTAGTTCAATTGATATTGGTCACTCATTGTATGTTTCATCAAAAACAAGTCATGTGGTATGTGTTTAATCCACCTACATTATTTATCCATCTAAACTATGCTGTGGTCGTCAAAACTACCCCAAATATTGAACATGTATCTCCTTTTTGAATGATTGTATCTGGATGCTTGGATGTTTTATATGACTTGGAAAAATTTACCTTGTGTGTGTATGTACTCATGTATATGCACACATATGGATTTGCACACACTTTGTTGCTCACTGCATGCAAGAAAGACAAGTATGAATGTTCAAGAAGGTTTGTTAGGAGTAACAGAATTTGAGAGAGTACAAGGCTTTTTCAAACATTCTGTTTGCAAATATAACACACCTAACTCAGTACTACTTGAGAGTGTATGAAACAATGCATAATATCAAGATGAGACTTCCAACCAGGCTGAACAACTCACCAAGTGCAACAAAAATTATGTGGCTGAAGACAAATCTAATAGCTCTAAACTTAATGCCCCATCAAGTTAAAGGGAATTGCTTCCTGGTTATGGTGTGGTGAATCACAGAAGGGTCAGCAAGTATAATGAAGGATATTATGGTAAAGCAACCAGTTAAGGTGGATCATACTGAAGTGTGTCCTGGCATCAGTGAGATTTTTTTTTTCTGACTGAGCCAGGCAAACAGAAGTGGTAAATCTTGTAAACCTTTTGAGTTTGGGTTATGAAGGGCACAGTTTACAGGTCAATTTAAATCAGATTCTGTGATATTGTTGGTGAAATATGCAGATCCTAGTAGCATGGTAAAACTGCTTCCAGTCTGGGGGAATGAAATATGAGACCATTTTTCTCTTAATAAATGCCTTGTTATATACTAAAGTGCAAGGAGCAACTGTCCATATATTGACTAAAATTCCCAGGTAATTAAAACATACTTTGGTGCAATGTGGGCTGGTTTGCAGCTTTATCTTTTAACAGTTTTATCGTTGTGTGAAGACAGAAATATCTGAACTGCTAGAGAAGAGCTGCTTCTGGAAGCTGGTGAGGCCACTTGTTTTCCTCTCATAATTGATTGGGATATTATTTATTTTTTTATTTTCAAAGATAGACACACTTTTAAGGAATTCCAGGAAGATGCTTTGTCATTCTTCAGCACAATAACTGCAGTCATTTGGTAATGAGGATGAAATCTTGTGAGGGTCTGTTTGGGTTGGGCAAAGGGTTTCCGACTGATTCTTAGAGAATACTAGTAGAGTAAGCCAGCACAAGTGGTATGTATGCATGTGGTTTCTTTGGTATGGGTAGCAACTTTACTTACCGACATTTAATAGTTTCAGCTTCTTATGTGAGTCCTTCCTTCTAATTTTTAAGTAATTTCTGGAAATTAAATAATGCAATATGCTTTTCTTAATTGTAATTGGGAGGTAGAGAGAGAGTACTGGTTTAGGTTTGTGCTGACCAGGGGTGTAAAAATGCAATTGTAAATGATTGCTTTGTATTTATTTTGCTCATGTTTAGTTTATTAAATGTAGAGTTATAAATCTCTGGATTATATGAAATACCATTAAGTCCAAAGATATCTTTTGAACATTTATCTGGAAGGAAATTTGCTTCGCCATGATTGTATAACATGAAATTGTCCTGTTAAAACAAATATCAAAGGAAAACTGAGTATTTCCTATTGCTTTATATGGCAACAAATAATCCACATTTCATGAGCTCACAGGTAAAACTGCTGTTTGAGGCAGAGGATTCTTCACCTAGAATGTCTTTTGATATCCATGTATGAATGCTGGCTGCGGAAGTTCTGCAGCTGCTCTCAGTTTCAGCTGCATTGTATCAAGAGGAAAGTGTTTTCTCAAATGGATGAGGTTCAGAACTTTATAGATCAAAGTCAACACCCTGATTGCTTTCAGAAAATAGTACAGAAATGATATTGTCAGCCAAGAACTGGCAATAACATGTTTTTTTTTTCTGAAGCTAATTCCTCCAAGCAGACAGGTAGCTGCGTGTCATACCACCTGAAGCTTTTGTGTGGGATCTCCCAGTGAGGTCTGTGTAGGATGTGTTGCAGCAATCAGTTATTGAGATATTGCAAGGATATGGAAACTTCACTGAGATAAATCCTTAAGAAAAGTTGTGAGGGGCACATAAAAGGGAAAAATATGTTTCTGTTGTGACTGTGTTGTCCAATAGCAGGAAAAGAAGAGGGGGGGGAGAAAAAAAGTCTGCACAGCCTTGCTTCTATCAAGTACATTATGCAACCTATGAGTTTCAACATGAGGAGAAACTTCCCTACAGTATATTCTACAGTCTCAATGGCAGCAATCTATTAACATCAAAATTCCATGTTTTGCAGATTATCAAAGACACTGTAGTATTACTCAGATAGGTAATATCTTGGGGATATGTCTTCCACACATTTGTTGAAACAGTCTCCTGTACCATTGAGCTATCTCCCATGCAAGACATTTGACGGGTACAGGTGGCATAATATTAGGGTGTCCTATATAAAACCTCCAGTTGTGTAAGTCTTCCACATCCTTTTTCTTGTTGATTTTCTGAAACATCCATAACCCCCTGTAGATAATCACAGACCACAATGGCATGGGCTTTCTGACAGAATTTATCAGTTATGAACTTCAGGTTCATAGATGTGCCCAGTGGATAACTTTTAAAACAAAATATTTTGTATATGAGGAGGGGAGCAAAATATGTAGAACAGCTTCTACAGCTTCATCAGCAGAATTAATTCAATCAGTGGTCTCAAAAGTACTCTATGATGGGATTTTGGAGTGATATTCATTACCACTGGACATACATGTATAATTAAAAACCTCCAGTATAAATGTACAGGTATTTGGGAAAATCTGTGAACAGATCTGAGAGGAAGTTGACTCACTTCTGATTATAAATCAGAATTGATTTTATTCTGATAATAAATCATATATGATTTATGATATAAATATTCTGATTATAAATCAGAATACTGATTATAAAATCCTAGCAGTGAAAACAGCTGCAATAAATCCTGATTTTAAGAATGCCCATATTCATATCTGTTCAAAATTTCTGTTCAGACTTCAGACCTAAGGATTAACTGAAATTGTGTGTAGTACAGACAATCAGATATTAACTGCCTGATTATTCTACAGTAATACTACATTTATGACAGTGAATATAACCTGTGGCTCTGGGCACATAAATGGGTTAATCTGTTGTAATTCAAGATACATGTACTATGATACTAAAAATCTAGAAAATGTAACACATCTAAAAATCAAATTAGCCTCTAGTCCAACAGTAAAATTATGTTTACCTGCATAAACCGGGGCTACATTGCCATTGTAGTTGCCTCTTTCCTTCTCATTTTCAACTGCACAGCTTGTTTATCTAGTACAGCTTTCTTCCTGCAATTTGTTTGAGGTTTATGCCTCAGGCATAATAGTTCTGTATGTGAATCCATTATATAGAAATATAGATGCCCTAGTTGGTGGTAACAGTTGATTTTTCACCTGTAATGCATTAATGTGAAGAGTCTCTTCAAAGAAAATTAGAACTAAAGCCTAGAACTTGTATTAAACAAGGACAAAATTATGTTATGTTAAATGATGTGCTATAAATATTTGAACTAGTAATTTAAGTGGACACTGTTCAAATAGATATGTAGTTTATATGCTAAAATACCTTTTGACAGAACTGCAAAAGTTAAAATGGGAACAGGTCACAGAATTGTTTTCTAGCACCCAGTTTTTAATAAAATTATGAATAATGAACTTACAAGGGCTATTTCAGCACAAAGGATCTCTCATTTTTCAACAAAAGCTTAAAGTGGGACAGAGGACTTGAGATGTCCAGGAAAGCTGGTCTTCTTGAGCTTGTACCACTATCAATTTCCATGATTCACTATCTAGGTTTTTATTTTAAAAGCCTTTAGTTTTGTGTTTGCAAAGATAACTACATATGTGTGAGATGAGTATAAATCAATGCAGCAGTGTCAGTGTGAGCCTGAAGACAGGCCTAAACAATAACTCTGAGACAATTAAATTATCTGTTTATTTAAGATTATTTCATAATCTTAGGCTGCAAACTAATTACAGTAACTTAAACAACTTAAGTAACTTAAACTTATAACTGCTTCACTGTTGCTCACTGCAAGCAAGAAGGACACGTATGAATGTTCAAGAAGGTTTGTTAGGAGTAACAGAATTTGAGAGAGTACAAGGCTTTTTCAAACATTCTGTTTTCAAATATAACACACCTAAGAAACACACCGAAGTATTAAGAGAATTTCACATACGCCATTTCTCATGACAAGTTGTGGTAGATGGAAAACCTTTGTTCACACCTGAAAAATTGCTGAGCAGTTTTTTGAAGAAGAATTATATATGTAGAAGTCCTGATAGGTATTCGCTTACCTACAGCTGAGTTTAGTTTAATGTTTAAATACAAGAAGCATTTGGTATGAAAGGGAAGTTAGACATGGTGCACCAAGCTCTGTCACCTTCCTGTACTACCTTGCTTGTCAAGCAGTAGCATGTGAACAGTTACTGCAATATGCAGTACTTGACATTAATGCAAAATTTCAAATCAGATGTTTTGATACAAATGTGAAAGCAGAGATTAAGTACTTAAAAAAGGAAGGGAATAGATGTCAGAGACTACAAAAATAAAAGTCGAATAAATGATATAGTGCAGACAGAAGGTACTTAGGGAAATGTGATAATATTTAATAAGACTGTTAAGAGACAGATAAGTTATAATTCCATTTGAAATCTAAAGTACAGTCAGACTTTGAAATGTTAGCACCATACGGAGTAAACTTACTAAAGTAACAAGTTTTCCTTTTTCTTTGGAGGTTTGTTTGATTTTTTTGTTTAGAAATAACAGATCCTTGTTTCCCTGTATTATGTCTTTACTCAGTTTTGCATTTAGCACAGATACAGAACAATAGCTACCATTTAATAACATAATTTAAAAAAAAAAAAAAAGTAATAGAAACGTAGTTACTTGGGATGTCACAAACCATATCCACTAAAATTGCTAGAAAATTCCTCACAGTTTTCAGAAAGGACAGGATTTCACCCTTATTTTTGATGAAGTGGGGAGATGTACTGCACTGCTGTTTTGTAGGGAAAATACTGTTTTAAATAAGAATGGATTTTTTCTTGTAATTCAGGAAGGAAAGGGTTTGCTGTTTTGGACCATATATACATGGACTAAGCTGGAATCCATGTGAGCCATTGCATTCCTATTGACTGGGATCACTAGGGAACAGTAGAAGGTGATACATTGCTGTAAATTGTCCTGGACTCCAGCTGTGTCCATTTAATTAATTTGAGTCTGGCTTTGGAGACAGAGCTGCTTTTGGAAGCTGATGACACTGGCTGTTTTAATCCATAAATTCCTTGGAATCTTCTTTCTTAGTTTCTAATAAAAGCTGATCATTTTAGTAAGAGAATCACAGTTGTTTCTGGGGTATGCTAGCATACCACATGAACTAAGCATCCTTCTGTCACAGGACTGTGACTCCACCTGGGAGCCACCAGATGCAACTGAGACCTCCATCAGACTGCATGGATGGCATGGCTGCCCAGGAGGAGAGGGGGCTTACCGCTATGGCAGGCTTCCCAGAAACATACCAAAGGTCCAGTCCAAAGCAGAGCAAGTTGTGTAATTCTTAGAGATTTTATGAATTTGTCAGTTAACATTTTCACTTTCTTCTAAGGCAAGTAGAGACAGAATTCTGGTCAATAAGACCCCTAGTTTTAGGGGTGTCACGTGTTTAAAATAGAGCCCATAAGATAAAAAATCCCTAAACCACTGCTATGATGGATCTCAAAGAAATAAACATATTGGCACTTAATTTTTAAGTATTTGCTGTAATATAAAGATTTAATTTGTAGCAGATATTGAATAAATTTTTAGAGCACGTTTTTTCTATTCTCTAGAAGTTGTTTTTTGTATATTCTGCCACATCTCATTTTCATTTCAAGTGTATATAACAAAAGAAAATATATGTAATTATTAAGTTTCACCCAGTGAATAAAACTGTTGGTAACATACCAGTTATCTAGAAATTTAAAATGTGAAATTATTGACATTCCTTTGAATCAGTGTTGCTTTCTTATTTTGAAACTTCTTTGACAGATGACTCTCATTCACCCACCCATTATGAAAATCCTAGTAATAACTTTTCAATTTAAGCAATTAGGAACATTAATGAAAAGTGGTAAATACCATCCAATTCATATATTTACATGATCTTGGAACTGCATGGCTCCTTTGAGCCACCTCATAGTTGTGTTTTGGAGGCAATTTTTTTCATTTTGTAGTAGTAGAATTAGATTAATTTGGGAGTAGTTTGTTGGCCCTTTCTCATTCATACCCAGTTTAGTTTATTTTTAATTTATTATTATTACTCATAAATCATTATCGTTTTATAGGGGAAATTAATCTGCTAATCACTCAATGTTCCTGTGAATAGAGGATTGGTCTCCATTTGTGCTTATGCCAGTGTTTTCTTCTACTTTACTTTTAGATGTTCTAAAGAATGAGGCTCTGTCTCCTTTGGGGGCATTTGCAAAGTCTAATAGATCATACTGCCAGGAAGTTTTTCCTGTTATTCATTTTAAATTTCCTCCTTCTCCCTTTCATTCCATTACTCCTGGTTTATACTTCCTGTTCTTTTCAAATAATTCCTTCCTCTTCTGTGTGTTTATACTCTACACGTACTTGCAGTAATCATCTCAGCTAACAGTTATTATTTCATTATTATAGCCATGCTTACCTCTTTTAACCTTTCCTTGAATCAGTTGAATCAAGTTCTTTATCAGTCCATTTCTTTTCTGAGTTATCTCAAATTTGAAAATATCCTTCTGATAATAAGATTCCCAGTAATTTTCATTTTGTTTGTCTGTATTTAAAAAAACCTATCATTCACAGAGCACACAGTTTAAAACAAAAGTTTTCAGGTACGACTAAAAATACTAGATTACTTGCTGATTTTAGCTACAAGTTATTTACCACCGGAGTGTTTACTGTACTGCAGAATGTCTAAGGCATGTTCAAACGTTGTATAAATATATACATTTAGCAGTGAACATTGCCAAATTCAGACATGCCTATATGCAGAAGGTAAAATATTACCCTAATGACCTGTACCATAAAGTCACATGCAGACCTCCTTTTGTACATACTGTGAATTGATCTCTGAAAGAGGCGGCTTTGTCGACTACAGCCTGAACTTGCAAAGTTTCCATTGTGACACACTTCTGTGTAGGATGCTTTTTGATAGGTGGCTTTTGGCCAGAGGTTATGATGTATGCAATACAGTGAGTTGTATCCTAACCCTCTCCCCTACTCTCAAAAGTGAATTATTAGTTAGCCTTCCAGTATGTATAATCTCTGTGGACAACTGTGGTCAAGTCTTGGTTACTCTCCAAGCCAGGGTGGTATGGCATGTGAAAATAGAGGTTTTGCATCATTCATTTGCTCTTAGTTAGTACATCATGGCCTATGCCTGCTCAATTTAATCCTGCTGTCATGGGACTTAGTATGGTTGACAGCCACTGTATGAACAGCAACTATATTTTGAAATGGTCAGATATATTCTGCATCCAGAGAGAAAGAAAACTCACCAAAAGGTACTGCTTTTATGTACATAATACCTATCTGTGGAGGGCTCTGCTGCATAATGAAAAGATCTCATAGAAGTACATAGATTTGTTAAAAAAGCACATTCCAGCAAATAGGTACTACAGTGATGGGCATTCTGAAAAACCCTAAGATAGGTGGGTAGGTTCCTTAAACACAATATGTTTGTTTCACAAGGAATTCTTTTGGTTTTGTTTTGTAGCCTAACAGCAGTGGTCAAGTAGTAGGGAAAGTGCCTGGCCATTTTACTCCAGTTTTGGCACCCTCTCCCCATCACAGTGCGGTGCGACCTGTGACCCTGACCATGACAGATACTAAACCCATCACTACATCCACTGAAGGTGAGGCATCTTCACCTACAGCAACCAGTAAGTATTTCTCTAGGAAACAAAAAATGTCCATCAAAGATTCAATCTACCAAATTGAGGCCAGAAAAAGGTGCCTTTTCCTACTATTTGACCAAGAGAATGCTCATCATTTACATGGAGAGCAAATATGTGATCCAACTGCAAGCTTTTCCTCTCCAAATTATGACTAATGTTATCATGTTACATGAATAAATACTTGTGACATGACAACCAAAATGAAAGGGAAAAGTCTGCGTATTTGACCACTATTCAAGAAAAAGAAAACATGATCTTTCATCTAAGGTGGACGTTGTAAAGACATTGAGAAGCACACCGAGACAGAAAGGTATTACAATGACCCACAGATGGAATTCCAAACAGAGATTGGATAATTTGCTCCTCAATGAGCTTTCCTACAGAAATCAAGCCTTATTTCAATGCATACTGAATCCGAGCTATGACAATTGCAAGCTGATATAGGTTGTGTCATTGTTAGCAAAAATAAATGATGTGGCAAAAGAAAAATTTAATTCCTTGTCATTTTTGCACTGGATGGTATATTCACTGATCTTTTACTTATTTATTTATTTATTAATATTAAATAAAAAAAAAAAAGAGCTTTAAATTTTTAAGCTCTGTTACTGTAAGTTCAAGACCATATTATTTATCCTATCTTTGTCAATGGAACTGCAATTTTGGACATACGAACAAAGATATAGTTAGACATAGGGTAACTTTTTCTCTTTTAATTATTCATCTTATGCTCAATGATGCATCAGGCTGTCTTTTCATAATCTTCTCCATATCTGTTGTCTTTGAACTTTTATTTTGACTGGAGATGTGTTGCCAGTATTTATCAGATGTGAAGATTTTTAGGAGACACTTCTGATCATATGATTCGGTGGACAAGGATCATATGATTTGGAAGAAAAGTCACCATTCATTAATAATATGAATGTCCTTAGCATCCATTACATTTAAATGACTCACTTTAGAATCATTTAGTGTTTGAACTGTGAATCTAGTTCCTAACTTTTGGATTGCCATTAACTGAGACCATAAACATTTTTATTTTATTTTTAAGTATATATACTATTTTCAACCATCTGATTAGAACAGGAAGCAAAGATGAGACTTAATGCATATGTGTTCAAGATTTAAAGTTAAACTGGTTATGTGTTTATTATAAAAGGTTAGAAGTAACTTCTGTACAAATTACTGCTTAATTATAAAAATACATAGATAGATTTGTGGAAGTGTTTTATCTGTTCTTTTAGTATAGCAGAAAATTTGTTACAGGGTTAAGTGGTACAATGTCCCCTGTCTGGTGGCATTGGTGCAGTTCTTGTACTTCTTGAGAAGAGTTAGTTTTAACAGCAAACCTTAAGAAATTTAGAAGCTGTTGCTCTAAATTTTTGGTCTAGAATAGGTGAGAAAATCAAATTCATGCATAGTTTCAAATATTCATGATTTCAACCTTTTTCCTGTTTGACACGAGTGTGCCTGACCCAAATATATGCCTCAGATGAGGTCAGAGTCTCCAATACAAATGGTAAAAAGAACAAATACTGTGTCAAGTCTGCACTGGGATGCTGGCTGGTAATCTGACTATATTACTGATTACTACGGGAAAGCAAAGCTAATCTGTTCATTAATTATTGTCCCACTAGTAATGGGAAAATTTGGACTATATTTTCAAATGAAGTTGTCATTCAGTTTCTTTTGAATTTCATTGGAACTTAGGCACTGAAATTACCCTGTGAACCTTAGAAAATCTCTGCTTCAGTATTTGAAATAATGCTTCCATGTTATATTTGAATCTTCATGCTTCCACAGAAGTACCTAAGCAACTTTTTGCCTAACGATCCAATGTCTGCCACTAGAGCATGCAAATAATAATAAGAAAAAAAAACTGTAGAATTTTAAATAGAATGTGCCAATTCTGCACAAAATGGCATATAAATGCTACATGTTCAGCATGCTGTGCTTCTGAGAGCAGTGCAGTTGTGCACCTACCTTGTAAAACCTTTTAAAACTGGGTTGATGACTTGGGTTGAAGGGAAAAGTTCTCTTGGCTTGCTGATGAAGAAAATTGCATAAATGAGGGATCACACGCTACTAATACATAAATTATATATGAATCTATACAGATCACATCAATCTTAATACACCTGCCACAGGAAGTATTAATATGCTAAATTGTTTTAAGGCATAATTTTACTTTTATTTGCAAAAACTTATTAATTGATCAAAACATATATGAAATATATGCTTGCCCAACAAGTTATCATTATTATTCAGTCTGATGAGACTAAAATGACAAATGATTAGCACTGCTTTTCATTCTGAAATGTAACAGCAGAATTATTTTAAATGAGAACAGCAAATTTTGATAATATTTGGGAAGCCTTGTGGTTTCCACCATAAATTCTTTCTACTATCTGATTCATTATTTTTATGGTAGTTTTTCAATAAAGTTTTTAAATAAAGCCTTTTTATTACTGAAAGACAGTACCATTATTATTTTTAAACAGATGTAATTTGCTTATATATGCAATATGACTGTAATATTAATGGAAATATTTAGTAACTACTCTCATCTAGGTCCTCACTGGTTTGTCTGTTCAGTTTTATTAGTTATGCTTTGTCTGCTAGCAAGTTTCCAAGCAATGATGCTGCAAGTCGCAGAGTGGACATCTCCACACCAGAGTGGAGTAAAATCACATACCCCGTTTCATAAGTGCCACCAAAAGCCATGAGAAGGCCACTGCCTTCAGGGATTACCAACAGAAACCAGAGAGGAATGTGACCTACAGATGAAGGATCCATATTGTGTAACTAATCCCAGCATCGCCTACATCCTCTTACACCTCAGAAGTGGATTTCTTTAAGTTTCTGTAGCAGAGAAGCAAGAGACTTCCCTAAATTGTCCCCCATCTGCAAAAATGTTGTTCCCTGATGCATAACGGAGATGAATATTTAATATTATCTTGCACAGTAAAAGTTAGCTCTCACTCATGAAAATACTGATCACATTATGTCCTTTGTCCAAAGGACTCTAAAGAATAATGTCATGCTACCCCACTATCTGAACTTCTATTTTTTGTTGTTCTCTTAAAACTTCATGATGGGCATTCACAACAGCAAGACTGTGTGGACTAATATTTCCTTATTCTTTTCTCACAACATAGTAATCCCAATGATTTAATCACTGCCTTAGACAGTTGTCATGCAAATGAGAATCAGCCTTGTAATTCTTTCAGAAACATACTTCATTTAATTACTTATATATATATATATGTTAAGCAGAAAAAATTTTTTATAACGGGAATGAACACTGTGATTTCTACATGCAGTTTCCATTGACATTTATAGGAATTTTCACGTGCCTTTCTGACTTTGGCCCAACTTTTCTTTTGCATTCTATTAAAGCTTAAATTAAGAAAAAACAGACACATCCTATATTTTGCATAATCATAACTCTGGATCTCTCATATTTGTACTGTACCTGCACAGGGTAATAGTTATGATAGGTCGGTATTTTTATCAATCTGTTCTGTTCTTCCTTAATCAGCCTACACAGCCTCAGGCACATCCCAAGCCAATCGATATGTGGGACTAAGCCCAAGAGACCCATCCTTCCTACACCAGCAACAGGTGGGCAAGTTTCACATAGGTGTAACGATATAGAGAAGCTTTATATATTCTTTCTACATGTTGCCACTGTTATCTTGGATTAGAATAAGATCTTAAAGGTTTTAGTATTTGTCATCTGAAGATGCAGTTTACTCCAACCAAAACTGAATCATTTAAGAAACATGAATTTAGCATATACTTTATTTATTGGAATTGTGACATCTTAAGGAACTTTTTATCATATTTATTCCAATTGCTCCATTTTTCAAGAGCTCATACATGTAAACTTTAGCAAGACTGTGTGGACTAGTATTTCCTTATTCTTTTCTCACAACATAGTAATCCCAATTTTAGGAGTGAGAATGAGGTCTATAAGGAAAAAATAAACATTTCAAAATAAATTAAGCAAAATTTCTAAAGGGAAATGTCCAACTTAAAATTCTCAAGCTATATTTTTTACAGATGTTTAGAAAAAAATCTATTTTATTTCTAGGAAATTAGTTATAAAACCAAATTCTCAGCGCAACACATCACCATTTCTAGTGTAATAGGCGTACATTGGTCTGCTGATCTCAAACATGATAAAAACATATTTCTAATTTTTTACATCATTTATGTTTCAAGCAGCATTTTAAATTTCACATCTCATTAATGCTGTAAATTTAATGCAAATGAAGTGTTTACCCAAACTGTGAAAATATGCAGCCGAGATTAATGATGGTTTACAAACAAATTATCTGTAACCAATAGCAAGTCCATGCACATACAGAAAACCTATGTTGCTAGTAACAGGAATATATTTGGGATCTTCAGAAATTTAACATATTTTATGACGTGTTTTTGTGTCACTCCTAGATCTTAACAGTAGAGTAGTTTGAAATTAACAGTGTGTAAGGAAAAAAATATGGCAGTAACAAAGGGGCTGTTAAATAGTCCTCAATATTTATTGTACTGTATATTTTTCTCAGTCTCAGGTTCCTGTCAACTGCTGGTACACATGCCTGTTTCATTTTTGAGTAAAACCTAGCTTTTCTTGGTTTGCCATGATATAGCTGATGTGTGCTTCGTCTGGAACTCCCTATCCCTACCCACTCCCATGACAAGGTGGCAGTATGGCCGTTTTAAAGGTCACACATGCAGAGTTCAGAGAAAATCATAAAGATGATAGCTTAAAGATAGCTGACACTTTGCCAACTTTTTTTAACCACTGAGACCTAACTGGAAACATCTGTCCACATTTATGAAAATACCAAATGACAATTAGTGGTTTTGCCAGCCATTGATTTTTCAGTAATTTTTCTGTTTTTTTTTTTTTTTTTTTTTTTTTTTTGTGTGTGTTTTTGTTTTTGTCTTTTTTTTTTTTTTTTTTTTGTTAGCCTCTCAAAGGTTTTTGTATTATGAAATGTGTTATAATTACTATAACATGGCTCTTATTGACAGATATATAATATCACAAAATATAATTTATTGTATCTTGAAATATACCTAAGATCTCTCTTTTTAAGCAGTGCAATGTAGCTTCTGGATTATTTTTTTCCCATGTGATGTCTTAAGCAGTATCCTTTGAAAATTGTGACATCCAGTTAATTTATGGATGTGAGAAAAAAAAATAAAAATTTTTCACTACATGTGTATGGACACGTTTTTTCCCCCTAAAAATTGCTATTGCTTAAACCCACTCTACCTTTTTCCAAGTTCATCAAAAGAGTTACAAACTTCTTGCATGCCCAGAAGTTAGCAGAAACACATTTAATTTTCTCTTGGCTGAGTTCATAACACATACATTATATAATGCTTATTTCATGCATCTCCTATATATTTTTGCCTTGCATAGAATGAAATAAATCTGGAGATTTTAGCGGTGTCATAGGAACATAAAAGTAAGAGGGACCTCAGGGACCATCACAGTCTTTGGTGTTTACATGCACCATGTCTTATATTCCCTTTCATGGTGAAATGTGTGGCCAGATGGTGTAGGTGAAAGGGGAAAATAAATTAGGTCTTGCATACATTTCATAAACAGAAAAATTCTTCAATGCCACTGTGCAAAACCAGAGTTCTGCCTTCTGAAGCACATAGCTTCATATTCTAGTTATATTAATTGAGACATATAGTAAATTGAAAAATTGTGCCATGTTTTTCTTTTTGTTGCGAATTTTTTTATTATTTTCTTACTTATGCAATGAATATATATGTACGCTTGCCTGAGTGTGTTTGATGTGTGTGTGTGTGAATTGTTACACAAGTAATATGTATAAAATTAGGGAATAGTGTGTACTGTTTTAAACTATCTGAAGGAACAATAAACTTTAATAACAAAGCTTTTTCAAGTGGGTAAATACAAACATGTAAGTGCAAATATATGTTTCTAATAAATTAGTCACCTTTACCCACTTAAATGATAAAGAGATTTCAGAGGTGATGGTGCCATATATGTTTATTACCCAGAAACTGAGGTTGAGCACTGAAATTGTCTAAACAACTTCAATGGAGTAAAGGTTATCCTTTGGTAAGGCAGAAATTAGATTGATTTACTGTGTCCTTTCATTACTTTACAACAATTTAAGAGACCACTCTTCTTGTGGCAGGTTTTAAATGCATTTGCTTTAAAGCAGCTCGTGATGAATGGAAAGGAAAATCAAGGGGTACATGAAATAAAGACAATCAATCATTCTGTGTTAGCTGAGAGAAATTCTAAATTAGAAAGCCAATGGTTTTAGTTCCAGAAAGGTCCTTTAAACATTCACTGTACCCTGTAATGTACATTGACCCTTCAAGAATAAATATTGTCACTGCTACATTTTTTACTTAATTGGAGGAGTCTTTATGAAGATTTATTTTTTTTTGGTTATGAGAAATATTGGCATGTACTGTTGAATACATTTCTGTTGTTGTTAAATAGAGCCAGGATATAGCCTACTTAAGGTACAGGAATCACAATAAATTCAAAAGTTACATCTACAGTTTGTAACGTGTACTTAACACAAAGTCTTATGGCAAAGTGATAGTTTGCTAGAACTTCCAATAAACAATTTATAGCATAACCTGCCTGGAATATTCACATTTAGATGGGAAGCGCTAAATAAAATTTTGAAAGACAATCCACAATTGCATTTAAGGGAACAGTTTGGATACAGCGAAAAATATTCTGTTGCATGCGTTACTTAGCATGCTGTGTTGATAGTTAGGAAGACAAGGCTTTAATGAGGAATTATAATAATGCAGACTGATTTCAGCTCTAACTGCTGGTAGGTCTTCCTGTTACCTGACTTGAAATGCCAGGTATTTCTATACTCTGACATTAACAGTTACTAAACAAATTTCTTGCTTGAGTGGCAGCTAGAGAGTCACATATGTCTTAGCATTTTATTGTAAAAAATCATGTCACGACAGCTCCCCTGAAATTCCTATTATAAATCACTAATGACCACTTGGGTTGCTTTACTCAACTCAGCAACAGCTTCTGAATATTTTTAAGTGTTATTAATGCCACTGCAGGAAGGGAACTATAGGGAGAGGAAAGGGAAGTGATAGGAACTAGTACCTGATTGAGACTGTTTTGCTTAATTTTGCTTTTGATGGTTGGTGGGGCTATTTTATGAAGTTGAATGTAGTGCCTGGTGCTCATTATCCATGCTGAAAAACATCTTAACTGAACTATGCATAAAAGAAAGGTGAGGTAATCTTCATAATGGTAGGGAACACCTTCCTCACCCCCATCCTCCACTCCCCCACACTTTTGCTCACAGTTTATCTATGCATCTACACTGAAGATCTATGGTTTCTAAGACTATATTAGAGGAAGAAGCAACAAATTGTAACTTCATCAAATTCAACTTTTTACAAGTTGTGTCTCTATTCTTGTGGCTATATGATTTTGATATAGAGATCATTAGTTCAGTAACAAAAATCTTAATGAGAAGAATTCTCCTGGTTATGACATTTTTATAGCTTTGTGTTACTGTTCTCAATTTTGTGAACTTATTAGGTTCTTGAAATTATACATGTTTACATACAGATTAATATTGTTTCTGTCTCTAAAGTTAGGATGTTACTAGAAATAGTAGTTACGGACTTTACCTGTGAAAACCATATGAAAAGATGGATGGATGGGTAGATAGACAGACAGACATTTGTGTTTATTGGAAGTACAGATAAGTATGTTCACAAATAATTTTTCACAAATAATTTTTTTTTTTTTTTTTTTTCTGAAATGTAGCTGTTGGGTTTTATTTTGTGACCCTTTATCTAATTTTAATGAACTCTGGAGGCTGTTATGGGTGATTGTGGTTCTATTTTACATTAGGAAATATAGATAAACAGGTTAGTTATTAAGGTCTGTGAAAACAGACTCTAAAATGTTACTGTCTGTTACAAACACCGTGATAGCTAATGCTGGCCCAATTGTCAAGGAACTAATAAACTCCTCAAGCCCATGCACTAATTAGTACAATGGCATGGTTTCTGATAGAGATTGAAGTTTCTGGGTGTGCTATATGTTATGCATGATTGTCACACAGCTTTGACATTTATGAGTGAAACATTTGCAATATATATAATAATAAGAAACACTTCAGGTCTCTAAAAAGCTGTTTTCTACTGCCAGAGTAGCCTGCCTTTTTGGTAGGAAGTTGTTCTTACCAGATGCATCCTTTAGTTACTGAATCCCACAGTTCTAAATGGAATTCTCTTCATACTATTCATCATGGAAGTTGTAAACTCAAAGGTCCACTGAAAACAGAGTATCTGTTTTTAAAATGTTTTGGGTGGATGTTACTTTTGCTTTCAGCAGAGGGCTGAAAGAAGAACACAAGTGGACTCTTAAACAGAACTTCTCAGCAAAGCCAGGAAACAGGTTATCAACACTTAAGCTGTTCTTATTGTGTCCCTTATCATAATTGACAGTTTGACGTAAAACTTGGTCACATGACCACCAGGGAGGTATGTAAATGGATAAGAGGTCATTTTTCACATATGCTTGCTGAAAAGGAAACACATTTAAAGGAAGTTTCAGTAAAAACAATGACAATATGCAAATGTTCATTTTTATGTTGGCTTTTTTTTTTTTTTTTTTAAACTAATAAAAACTATAGCAGCGTCTCCAGTTACACTTTCTACAATACTTATTTACTTTCTCTAGTGATTACAGGAGCTTGGAATGAACATTTTTCTTTGATGGTTCACCTTTTCAATAGGAGAATACAAAACCTGCTTAAATATTAACCCCTAAAATTATTCAGTCTATGCTTAAAGTTTGAGCTGTTGACTATGGGATCATAATGTACATAGGATTTGCATACTTAAAACTCTGCAGGGTAGTTGTACTTGGAAGCTGCCCAATTTAAACTGAAAGGGTGGTTATAGCAAAGTCTGTCTCTTGGCTAGAGCTTCACATCAGTATGTCTCAAAGCACTGGAAAGTGCAAAACAAAATCACTCCTCTGGCATTTTACAGAGGGCAAAACAGCAGTAGGGGGGTGGGATGACTTTCAGCCAAGTGGCAGAGTTAGGAGAAGCACTTGTTCTATTGCTGTGCTGTTGCGTGGACCTTTGGCTCCTGCCCATGATACTGCTAAGGTGGGTAAGGGAGTAGCAATGTCTTCTATAAATGCAAGAAATACTTGCATGCCACGTAGTTGTTAGTGCAGACTTTGAGCTCCCTGCTACTTTGTAAGTAACGATGTATCCCAGGGTGAGAAACTGCTGCAGCTCCACACATTGGGGAAAGGTTAGGCTGCATGTGAGGTTTCCAGGTCTACTGCAAAGCTGGACATCCTTTTACTCCTCAGCATACAGATCCATGTTCTTTCTTCTCTATGGTTAGGTGAGAGAAAAATAAAAAGTCATTGACAATGTTTTGTGGATAGAAGGTGTTATTGTTGCTTGCCTGTCTGAAAATGGGAAAGCCGTGGGACTGAAGTGAAGGCCACTTCCAGAGGTCTTCTACAAAAGACTTTTTACCATGCCACATGCAAAATCAGGTCATTTATTTTGCATCCACAGTATATTTTTGAGAAAGTTAGTGTTTTTCAGTATTTATTAACTGTCTCATGGGGACTATTTCCTAAGTCCCTCTACTGAGAAATCTAAGTTTTCTAAAGTTACCTGCAAGTAGTTTCCTGCCTCTCCCTTTCGCATTTCCTGCACCAAAACTCTTTTAGGTGGATAATTGTAGATGAGCCTGAATGTGCCTTCTCATCTCCAGCTAACACTGTGGCATACTTTTAGAGGTCACCCAAGTTATTCTGAGGACTACATCTGGCCAGAAAGCTTTCAGTATGACTCCAGACAACACATAGCATTCAAAATACTGTACTGAATTGCCCTACATCCTTCCAAAGCTAGGTACTTGAGACAGATCTATGCTCCCAGGCTTTCCCTACTGTGCTGCCTGGACGTCCTCCAAAAGCAGCCTTCCAGGTGCAGTTGTAAGTAGATGTCTTCTTCTATCACATGGAGCCAGAGCTCATAGAGGTCTTTTAAGCTTTTCCAGCCTTTTTACACAGAAAGCACTCAACACACGTGAGAGATGCAGATGTAGTCTGTGAAAGAGATATGTCCAAATACTTTCAAATTTATATTTCTAAATCCTGGCCTGTTTTCTTAGACATCCTGGTCTCCAAACAGGAGTGATTTGTGAGAGGAAACTTTATTTGATGGTGGAAAAAAAGATTTTCCTGGCAGGTCACCTTTTAGAGACAACATGGCAGCTATGTAAGCTGGCAGAAAAATGCAGAGCAATAGTTTTTAACACAGGGAAGATGGTTTACAGTGCAACTGATGCAGTCCTAGGCTTGTCATAGAAGTGGTTATCAGGCAGACCTGCAGTGGTTTGTGTCATTTTCAGCACCACAAGAAGACACCACTGGTTCAGTGAATAGTGCTTCACTTACAATAACTGTAGATTTGGCCCAGCATAAATCTTCATATACATGTGCATATAATGGGTCTACAGCATGTATAAAAGGTGTATGTTCTATAATTACCATGTCAGGATTTAGTTGTATAAGTATTGCAGCATATATGACTTTACATTATATGAACTATGTTATTTCTAACATTTATGAAATAGATTTAAAATGACATCCTGGATCTTTTGTTGTTGTTGTTGTTGTTGTTTGTTTTTGTTTTTGTTTTTGATAACTTTAATATATTAACTGTACATATGAAAAGTTTTCATTCCGACTGTGGGCAGAATATCACAGTTTAGTGTAGTAGCTGATTTTACTAAAATGTAATGTAAACTGTTTTCCCCATATGGCAAATGCAACCAGATTCTATTGCAAACTAATTGCCATGTTTCTGAGCTAGACCTAAGGGCAAAAAATGATTTGGTAACACTGAGTTTGGGATTTTAGTCTTCTTTATGCTTATAATCCTGAAGAGTTTTTATTTGTAGATTTTATTTATATATACATATATATATATATATATGCACATATATATATTATGAAAGAATAAGAGGTGTATGTATTTTTTACTTTTTCAGGCTTATATTTCAGCTTGAAATGACTTTTTATAGTTAAGTTATAAAGCTTTAAAATGTGCTTCTGTAATGAAGTTTATCATATTCTTAAGCATTATAACAAAAATACAGCTTCTGTACAAGTAACTGAGGTGACATTTTACTACATCTTCAATATTAAAATTTGGTTTACAATACGGTTTTGCATAGTGAATAAACCAAACATTTACTTACTCCTTTCTTTAAACTTATTTATTGTATTATTCACAGTTACCTCTAGCAAACTTTCTGCATGCATATTTCCTTTTCTGGTTAATTTCATGTGGTTTAGTCATGCTTTTAATGGCCTTTAGAAGGTCCCTTAGAGTTCTTTAGATAACAAACAAGTAACAATCCCTATGAAAACAACAGAGGCTAACATTTCCATTTCTCAGACCTTAACAGCAGGAAGCTTATGAGTGTAACAGCCAGACAGGGTCAGGTTTGCAATATTGTCTTGTCCCTAGCATTTGTATTTTTCAGGAAAAGGCTGCAATTAACTGTGCTCCTGTGAAAATATTGTAGTTTCTTTGCTGTAGCTTGTGCTGTCTGAAGACTGTGAATATGAATAGAGAAAACCAGAATGCACTGAATGTAATTAAACTCAGAAACAACGTTATCTTCAATTCAGAGTTCTGTATCATACATAATGGTACAGCAATTTATATACAGCATGACTATACAGAGGTTAAATTGTATGCTTGCTTTGCAAGCCAGATAAGTTCACTTTCTTAAACTTAAAAATAAGTCGTATATCTTTTCAATAAATCTGCTAACACTACAGAGCAGCTGTTACACAAGCAAAGCTATAACAGGGTTGCTAGAACAATCCATGAGAAGAACTGATGATTTGAAGATCTGGGAAGAATTTGTTTCAGCTTACATTTAGTACATTCTTCGTTTTACTAAAAAGCAATAAAGTTTTTTAAATGTTATTATTCTGAGCCTAAACCAAGATTAGATTATTTTATCACCTCTTGCTAAGTAATACTGCTTTCTGTAACACTAAATTAATAAAATTCAATTACAAAATACCTTTACCCTTCTTAAATAGCAAGATAAGGACATACAGTTTGTTTAATTTGGACAATATTTCTATAAATTGCATGTCTTCTATGTTTCACAAAATGCATGCTACAAGATATTTACTATATTAGACCTTTATTTAATACACAATTTAGAGCATTGCTTAAAGAAAACAGCATTTATATTTTCTTTCTTAAAATATTTCACTATTGAATATTAACATTTCCTTTTATTCCAGCTCAATTTGTAATCTAATAATGGCTAATTGTTATGTGCTAAACACTAGTTACTCTTTTACGCTTTATTAATAGAGGAGCATATTAAAATAGCATTATCTTAAGCAAATCTATAGGCATTTATTTTTAGAGTAAGTTATTTTTGTTTGTTTTCCTTTTTTTTTTTTTTTTAAGTTTCTTCTTGGGAAAGTAAGGCTTTTGCCATGTACAATACTATTTTGCATGTATTCATTTAAATACTAAAAACTGTAGTACTGCTCGATCCATATCTGACTGCTAGGTTTCAATTGACAGCTGAGGATTTGTGACTGGACCATGAATCAAAACGGCAGGCATTTATACCCCAGTGCCAGTGAGGATACATTGGGAATTACTTGGCAAAGGTAACATTTTAATTATTTCCCCTACACCACATTAAAAATTTACATTGAGCTACAATATCTGTTTTAGCGGGCCTCCAGAGGAATATGTGACAGAATCTGATCAAAATGTGTGTAATATTTCTCCAGTACACATTTAGATTATCTTTAATGTAAGTTGAATTTAGGAGCTACTCTAATTAAGCACCTGGAATGACGATGTTGTGCTGTCAAATGCGATGTGTTTACAAATTTAAGAGAATACTGATTTTAGGTTTTAAAAATGAAAATGTCACTTGCAGAATTAAACATCGTATTTCAGGGGACTTACTGGCTAATACAAAGAAAATGGTGCTGTGAGAGGTGGTGGTTTTGAGCAACGAATAACCATAGTATTAACAGAGACATTTGTGACTAATAAGCCCGTGTAGATTTAGGTCACTAACGTACATGAAGGTAAGATATAAACCATCATATTTCTAAACTAAATACCAAAATAATTAGGAAACGTTTTCACAAAAGACAGTTTATTTTGTGTGCAAAAACAAAAAAGCAAACAAAAATATAGAAAGCAAAAAGAAGCCCACCCCCAAAATGGGTGAAAAAATACCTTCCTCCCCACTCCTCAGCAAATCCCACAGCTTTTGGTACATTAATCCATTACTTGTTATTATCCTTTACATCTGTTGGCATATAATGAATTATGGTAACAGTAGGGGTGTGTGTATCTAAATAGATGTGTAAACAAATCAGCATAATTGTGATATATCTGATTCCCTCCTCTTTCATGTGCAGGATTATCTACAACAATTAATGGGGGTCATTCGTGTAAAGCACACAGGTTGGGAGCCTGTCAAATGTAGCTACTCAATCTCAAGATAATTTTAAATACTTCTTAGGCATTTGAGTACATACATGTATGACAGTATAGGCACTAGGCACTTACACTCTGTGTAAGCATGTATGTAAGTGTGAGTGTGTATATGTATATATAGAATGCTTTTTAATGTACTATATTATGCTATGGATTTCTAGAAGTTTGGGGGTTTTTTGAGTATCAGCTTGGAAGGGTAATTACAAAATTTGAAAAGTAGTGCTGCTTACAAATCTCAGCTTGAAATGCTTTAAATATTGTTGTTTTGCTTTCTGCAGTTTTTCTGATATAATGTTTATCTGGAAAATTTTTGTGCGAAAGCAAGGTGTAGTTATTTCTTCCATAATAATAGATAATATCACAAAGGCACAATGGAAAATTAACTAATGGATTCACCTCACCTCCTCAAGGGCTATGATTCCCGTTACAACCCCCATCATGCAATAACTGCCACAGTTTTCAATGTACTGTCACGAGTGAATCCGAACTGAGCTAGTGTAGCATGGGGTTGGCAGTGGTGGTGATTTATTCCTCCCCTACAAAGGATGTTTTTATTCTACTGGTCATTGACAGGCATTAGCAAATTATCACACAACTGCCTACGTAGGAATATTTTTGAATAGTTTAAATCAGTCATCACTCATGACCTCTTTAAGCAATGACAGTTTATATCAGCTGAAGCCCTGTCCTGGTGTTTGGTGAATTGTTTTTTTTTTTTTTTTTTTTTTTTTTTTTTCCGGTACCTATCACTCACAACCTGGGGGAGTAATTTATGAAAAGAAAGGAAAATAGGGGAAAATTTCACAGATGATGATCAAGGAAACTTTGGTGATGAATGCAGGCACATTCTATTACTTGTTCATCTTTATATGTAAAACTGGTTTGCAGGTAGCTCCTGGAGTGCTATTTGCCAGTTTGGCCCTACCAGTGGACACAAGTTCTGCCAGGTGAGCTTGGGCACAAATTGGTGCTTGCATGGGCACCTCTTGACGTGCCTGGGCCATACATATTTGGCCTAGAATTAAGCACAGCGTTGGAGGACAAAGAAACTTCCTGTAGTTCTCCCTAAGTAGACAGCTTTAGGATTTGGGCTTTGGAATATAGAATTATTGAAATCCCCATGTAAGTGGGGATCTAAGAACAGAAATGATATCTGAGTAGAACAAGGGGCAGTGAGCCTTTCTAACACTAAAACTAGTAAGCACTGGAAAAAAAAAAAAAAAAAGGATAAGAATCCATTGCAAAAGGAATTGCTGCTCACTGTCAGAGAGAGAGCAGCAATTTGACTGTCCATACAGTCAAATTTTCTCCCACAAAATTGCTTGACAAATGTTTGATTGTGTGAATTTGTCAAATCTGCAGTACTTTTTTTGATGGTACTCAGTCTGACCTTTTATAGCAAGCTTTTGTCGTTATTTTAA